>NW_025779898.1:0-53645 GCF_021130785.1 Homalodisca vitripennis
CGGCTTAAAGGTGACTTCCGAACCACCACCAATGGCCGGGCAGGCGGGCCGCTTGCAAGGATAGGATCGCTCAGCGGTCACCTGTCCAAGCAGCAGCCACGCTCGGCGTTGCTTGATCTGGTTATCTTGCGATAACCGCCGTACCCACTACACTGCGCCATTGGCATTTATCTACTTGTCCTGAAACTCTTATCGTTGTCTGTTCGTCTCTACGATAAGAATTATAGTAACGGACTTGAAAACCTAGTACATAGACTCAATTTGTTTCCAAAGAACTATCTTAATTCTGGGATCAAGAGATCAGGGCAGGTTTTCCGGGACAGGTGCCATAAGTCGGTTTAATAGACTTTCGGTACGATTTGTCAGGTCTTTCAATTTTACGTTTGTATTGGTTCATTAATTTTACATGAGTTTTGAATTTTTACGTAAAAAAATATGAAAATAAAGATATCAACTATTTTTTCACAATGTTTATTGGGCATAGGTTGAGAATTACTCTGGTGCTTTGTGTCATATTACAAACAAAGTAGAAGCACACTACACCACGTGTCACGTAACAGACCTTGCTGGTTTAACATTTCATATATATATATATATATATATATATATATATATATATATATATCATAAAAACATTATACATACATACATCATATATCATGAAATGTTACACCAGCAAGGCGTGTAGTATATATATTCTATATTCATATTATTTTATCCTCGACGTGGCTTATGGCCAAATAGACGGACAGACAATTATACAGAAAAGAAATTTACTAAGAAATTACGCTCAGCGAAATACTATGGTTGGACATGCACCAGCATAGAATACTTTCCCCACGAAATCTCATGCAAAATTTAACCTCTTCAGGGAGTATGGCCAATTCGGGTACATTGGCCCGAATTTTAATGTTAATTACAAAGTAAAGTTTAATGTTATGTATTAAATCATGTTATGAGGCCAGTTATTTATTATCATGACGCTATCAATCGAGCAAACAAACAAAGGCAAACCCTGCTTATTGATTGGAAAGTTTAAGGGAGTTTAAGAGAGGCTTATGTTGCAAAGAATGGTGACGTCACTTGGCGGTGCCTTGCTAAACGGTGTGGTGGCGTCAGTTAAGACCGATGGTGATAGGACTCGAGTCATCGGCCGTGACGACGTCCACACTGGCGGCCATCCCGCCGCGATGCGAACTGTCTCGCTTTCTTCAACGCCACCTCGCATCTCCTCGCCATCTGCTTCGCCAAACGGCGTCTGGGGACCTTCCACTGTTCCCACTGGTATCGCAACTAATGTCCAGGAAAGATACGCGTAATGCTTCTACGTAAACTGACGCATTGTTCCTTAACACCAAGGACGAACTTGTAAGTAAGGTTCAGAAGTTGACTGGAGTGCAGTCATCATTGGTCGACAAGATCCAATCGTTGACACGAGCTTGAGTCGACCAGGCAACAACTTACAGAAGCCCTGGGTCATTCAACTGATGGGGCGTCCAGTGGCGTGACATCTCTATATGCAGCTGACGTGTCATCGGTTTCCTGTCAAACAGAGGAGTCCATCACACCTCACGTGCCATTAACCCCAAGTGAAAACTTAGCGGGGGTGGAGACTGTAATGGTTGCATGTCAAACTGATGAAGGTTTTCCTCTTGTTATTAGTCAACAGGAACTTGGTGACTCTGATACATCCATCGAAGCATGCCCTTCAGCTCCATTACCTCGAGATGACACTCCTGCGGTTGAAGTTGTGGCTGAGACGTCTAGTGACCGCTTTGTGGACACTCCTAGCTTAAGTAGTAATTTATTGGAAATGAGGCGTAATAAACGTAAAGCTAACTGACGATGAGGTATGGCAGGGACTTAGGGTAATTGACAATGAGGGAGTGCTTGTTTTAATACCTTCAGTATGTCTTACGATTAGATTTGCAGGTAGCACCAACCCCATTGTTGAGGCACTTGGGGACCTGCATAATACGAAGGTGGTACTTGCTCCAATTAGCAATTGTGCTTTAAGTGCTAATTTTAACTCTGAAGGTAACCATTGGAGCCTGGTAATTATTGATGTTGTCAGGCAGGAGTTCCAACATATGGATTCCCTGCCAGGTCTTAATCATGAGCTTGCACTTGAGTTCTGTAAGAAAGTAAATAGTGTTTTGATGTTTCCTAGGTTTGTGTTCAAAAACCGTAAATGTAAGAAACAGATGGATGATTTCAGCTGTGGATACGAAGTTGTTAAAAATGCCAGGTCTCAGGCACAACATTATTGTTATAAAAATAAGGTTACCACTAATTCACACATTTCCAACAGAAACACATCACTTAATTTGCATACTAAAACACGAAGCAAGAAAAGAAATTATGTCGAAAATCAAAAGGTCAAAACCAAAGTACCAACACAGCAAACTCACAACTTGACCAAAATGTCTTATAGTAATTGTACAGATACTCCTAAAAGTAAAAATTCAAGACGCAAAGTAGTGGTAGTTGGCGACAGCCATGTAAGAGACCTGGCATGGTTGTTTACAACCATTGTTACCTCAGTATAATGTCATGGTTCAATGTCACCCTGGAGCTCCATTGGGGTATGTTTTGGTGGAGTCTCTTGTCTTGATGCGTGAGGAGTTGGGAGCGCAGGACACTGTGATTGAAATGGGTGGAACCAATAACACTAGCTCTGACCACTGCTCACGTGTAAATGAAAAACTTGTTTATATAATTAACAACTTCAAGTGTAAAATTGTTTTGACTGAGATACCGTTGCTGTTTGGTGCCACTAAAACTAAGTTAAGTCAAATCAAAGCTTGTAATGGCGGCACGATTTTTTCTCTTGCAACTCAATCCAGAGTACCGTTTTTGATTTTCAACCATCTTCTAGAGAAAAATCATTACGTAAGGAGCGGTCAGCACCTGAATTTTATCTGGTAAGAGATTGTTGTGTACGCATTTGTATGCTCTGTTGTCTCATTATACAAAGTTCTCTCGAGCTGACGAGCATCACTCACCAGCCTCTTTTTTATAGAATCAGACACCTTTTCTAATAATTGTAGTAAGAAGTCTCCTTGTTGCATCAAAATGTACAATCTGTTGCCTCAAAAAATTGGGCCCATTGAAGCCATTCTCCACAGTAAAAATGTAGATATAGCTTGTATAACAGAGCATTGGCTAACCCCCGACAAGCGGAGTAGTTTGAATATACAGGGGTACTGGGTTGCTGATATTTACTGTAGACCTAACCTCGCTAGAGGTGGTGTTTGTACACTTGTCAGTAACATATTCCCTCATCTCGTCTCAGACCGCCAGGTTATCTCTCACCTCAACTACGAGAAGCACTTTGAGTCCTCTGTTGTTGTTGTCCATGTTCTGAATTTGACATTACTGTCACTTTACAGATCTCCAGATGGCGACTGTGACGTTTTCATTGAGAGACTGGAGGAGGCTCTCAGAATACTTATGAGAAGCAACAGGAATATTATCATATGCGGAGATTTTAATATTCATTTTTGGGAAGTAGCTGACAGGAAATTTGTTCAACTATTAGATGTTCTCAATAGTTTTTCACTGAAAATTCTTATTCGAGGAGTGACACGTCCTTGCTCTTCTGGTGGCTCGTGCATTGATAACGTCTTGACTAACATTGAGGTCGATCAGGTCTCAGCCGAAATACTTCCTACAGCCTTATCAGACCACGAAGCCCAGTTGTTCTCCGTCTCAGACACCTCTAGTTCGACTGGTAGCAGTCCGAAGATGGTAAAAGCGAGAAGGTTCTCCTCAATAAACGTTGATAGATTTTATAGTCTTTTGCAACAGTTTAACTGGAACAAACATGTCTTCCCCGATGATAGGGAGGACATTGAGGTCCAATTTTCTTCTTTTATGGATGTTCTTGTACATATTTTTAATTTAGCATTTCCTCTTGTCACTCGCAAGGCCGAACGTAGAGTTCGTCCTAAATGGCTCACTGTTGGGATCGTCAGAGCGAGGGAGGCGTTGAAGGATCTATATTTGCTCCAGCGCGATTTTCCATCGGCTTTCCATCGCAAGTTGTATAATAAAAGAAAATCTGAGTATCGAAAGCTTATCCAATCAGAGAAGAGCTTTGTGGTTAGGTCTCATATTGAGAATAGTGACAATACAGGAAAAGCGGTTTGGCACATTGTGGCTGAATATTCAGGGACGTGCAAAGGTAACAAACGCATAAATGGTTTGATTGATTATGGCTTGTTGGTCTCAGAACCTAATTTGATAGCTGCAAGGTTTACTTCTCATTTCGTTAACGCTTGTGATCAGTTGGACCTTCAGAGCAAAATAACATCAACTGATTCGGGGTTGCCCAGCTCTCCATGTTCATCGAGCATTTTTTTTGCTCCTGCCTCGTACAGTGAAGTGTTGAGTGTGACTAAGGGTCTCAGGGCCAGCTCCTCTTCTGATGTATTTGATATGTCTCCATCCATTGTCAGGAGGGTTGCAGATTCACTCTCGTGTCCCTTAACTGTCCTGTTTAATAATTCTATTGACCAAGGACTCTTTCCTTCTGCGTTAAAATCCGCCAAGGTCATTCATGTCTTCAAGAAGGGAGATAGAACCTAAGTTAACCAATATCGCCCCATCTCAATACTTCCCACGTTGAGCAAAATATTTGAACGATTAATTCACAATAGAATGATTAACTTTCTTAACGAAAATTCCTTACTATCTCCTTCACAATTCGGGTTTCTTAAAGATAAATCAAACCACACTCACGCGATAAATGATTTCCTTAATACCGCCTTCTCTTCTGTTGACTCTGGCAGTGAGACTGCGGGCATTTTTTGTGATCTTTCCCGTGCCTTTGACACCGTCAACCACCAACCTCTCATGGACAAGATGGAAATGTATGGTGTTAGAGGCATCCCTCTAGAGTGGTTTCGTTCCTATCTTTCTGGTCGCTCTCAGTTTGTTGAGATCACCAACAAAGGGGGTAGGGGTAGGTCTGCTCTCTTACCGGTCAAGGTTGGTGTGCCGCAAGGCTCAATTCTTGGCCCTCTTTTATTCAATATATACGTGAATGACCTTAACTCATCTGTGAGGGGCCACTTGGTGCAATATGCGGACGACACCAGTGTACTTATTCAAGCTGACACAGCACAATCTCTTTCCACCGAGCTGGCTTTTTCACTCAAGAGTCTTAGTTCTTGGTTTTCTGCTATTTATTTCTCAATCCTGAAAAACCTCAATAGTCCACTTTAGACCCCACAAGAATGAGAGTGCGTTAGTTACTCTCCTTGACAATATACCTATCGAGCATTCTTCAACGGTCTGCTTCCTGGGACTCCACATTGATTCCAGATTTGATTGGTCAAATCACATCAGTCATGTCTGTCAAAGACTTGGTGCCAGCATTTACTCTTTAAGGTACCTAACAAGTTTTCTGTCTAGAGATACCGTTAAGCTGGTGTACTTTGGTTACTTTGTGCCCATTTTAACATATGGATTGATTTTCTGGGGGACGGCTTCAGGTAGGTTGATCAGAAGGGTTTTTAAATTGCAGAAGAAGGCTATTCGACTGATGTGTGGTCTGGGTCATCGTGAGAGCTGTCGGGAGGTTTCCCCTAGGGAAAGCCTAATGATATTGCCATCACTTTATATATATTCGGTTGCCACATTTACATTTAAGAACCTTCAATCCTTCTCATCATTTAACCACGTGTATTCTACAAGAAACACAGATGCTCTAATCATTCCGCAACACCATAATAACACATTTAAAAAATCAATGTCATATATGGGCCCTAAAATCTTTAATGCTTTGCCTTCTAGTATCACAACGTGCGAGACTGAGACGTCTTTTAAAAACAACCTAAAAAATAACTAATAAGACAAGCATTCTACTCCATTAACGAACTGGTGAGCGGTGCTCCAGCCTAGTGGACGATATAGATAAGATTGTTTGTAGTTTAAGTTGTACTATTTTATATTTTAAACTGTTTTTAACTGTTATTTAAATGTGTGATGTTGTATTCTTCTGTCTAGTATTAATCGGTTCTATAATATCTGACCATGTTCCATGCATGTCTCATGTCAATGAACAATAAAGAATTTGATTTGATTTGAATTGACTTTAACATTTACCTAAACGAATATACGTTGGTCCACATATAAAATAAAAGCCCAGATGGGCCCAATAACATCTTAAAACACTATTTATTATTATTACTAGACTATTTTATGTAACAGTAACAGCTGATTTTCTTCTCCACGTTGGGCCTCGAGTGTGTGATTCTTCATTTTCAACATCCCTTAGATGTATTTTTATGAAGGAACGCCACGGAGACTGAGTTTTTCCTGATGCTTTATACTTTATTTTGTTGAGCCATTTGAATGCCTTACATAAGAAGTAATTATAAATAGATTTAAATTGAATTCATAATGTCTCAATAGGCAAATATCCTATAAGCCGAAATGTGGTCACAGTTTTAACGTACCCATTATTAGGGCTTTTAGATTGATTGATTGGGAATTTAGGTCCATTTAGACGTGATAGCTGAAATTTTTCAACAGTAACATGAAGTTTTTAATTTTTACTGGTAAGTTATAAAAATTAATTTTATTAATAAAATGTATAAAACAATGAACATTAATATACCCGAAATGAACCGAATTTCGAATGTGGACCTAAATTAAAACAAAACTTGGGCTTTTTGCTCAGTGGGTACATTATATTTTTCTACAATAAAAAATATAATAACATAAATTATTTTATTTATTTTTTAGTTTTTAGTTATTTAAGTATATATTTACAAGAAAATTAAGTATCAATAGTTTTGAAATGTTCAAAAAAGTCGTCCCTGAAGAGGTTATTCCAGGGATGAAATCTTTCTCAAGATATATTGCCATATGATACATACACATGTTTTGCTATTAAGTTAGGTTTCATAGCAGTGTTAAATAATAAAAGTTACATCGAGCTAGGGAGGGTACTAAAACGCAAGAGTGCGCTGAAATCGAATCGTGTTACCGAATTTTAATATCAACTTTCCATTCTATTATTTTGTTGCTTTACTCTATGAATAAAAATGTTATATCTGATGGTATAAAATGGAATAAAAGATGGCAAATATCAGAAAAAATCGGTCACCTTCCTTTTCACCATATTTTTAAAGGTAAATATCTTCACGTAAAAGAATATATGTCACAAATTGCATCCTTCCAAACATTCTTACTCAAAATGTGGAATGTTAGTTGTGCACTAAATAAATGCAGTCTAAACCATAATAACGATAGAGAAATTTTCTGATTATTTTGAAATATGGCACATAGAAACATTTTAAAATGATCTCTCCAATGTCTAACACTTTCAATTGTTAAATTAAAATAAATTCTATTGTGATTATAAAGGAAGTATTTGTAGTTAAAATTCAAGAATTTAAATATACTACCATTTTTTCAAAACCTCTTTTACATCTCTGTATGAAAAAAGTAAACATCACATGCAATACATGTGAAAAACATTTAATTTTAGTATTGCGTAAAAATGAAATAAGCACCTTGTAAATTCAGATCGACGCCCTAAACATAGACAAACTCGTAATATGACTATGTATGGAAGTGGTGAAATACAACATAATGTATTATTTATATATTGATACCATCAATATTTTAAAGAAAGGATTTTTTGTGTATTAAATATTAGATATATTTGTTAATGTAATGATCTTAATTTCATGTTAAGATATTCTATTGCAGTTCACGTTCTTCGGAGACCACAAACAGATGAGAGCATTGACACACGCTTTTTACGCAGGATTTATCGTCTCCACCATTCCGGCGGGCTGTGTGGCAGACCATTACGGTGGTCGTTGGGTGATTACTTTCGGGATTCTTATGAGTTCCCTCACCACTATGATGTACCCTAAAGTGGCTCTGCACGGCTCTGTCAGGCTGCTTGTGGCCAGACTCATCCAAGGTTTTGGGCAGGTCAGTGAAATCCCAGAACTTACTGGCATTTATGGTTTTGTGCTTCTCTGGCACAGAAATAGTATAGTTATCTCCAACCTGTCTGATATTGATAAGGTGAACTCCGATGAATATGATTAAATATAAATGAATATGATTTGATCTGAATATTTGGTTAATCTCTAAACAAGTACAGTTTATGCTGCGAAAAATTCAATTCAGATTTGCCTCTTTAATAACATACCATATAAATTTAGAGCAGCTTGGTTAACTGAGATATGGAGCCCATTTCAAGGTTACTTTATTCTTCTGAGAGGCCACAAAAAAAAGATCTTTGTTCTTTGTTGTAGGCATTTGTTTTCCTGCAACAAATTTGTATACGTGACGAGTAGAAATGAAGATCAGATCCGTTAACTGAAATATGTAGACCATTTCAAGGTTCCTTTATTCCTCTGAGAGGCTCTAGTTGCAACAAATGTTTATACGTGACGAGTAGAAATCTATATTAGATCGGGTTAACTGAGATGTGTAGACCATTTCAAGGTTCCTTTATTCTTCTGAGAGGCTCTGGTTGCAACAAATGTTTATACGTGACGAGTAGAAATGAAGATCAGATCCGTGAACTGAAATATGTAGACCATTTCAAGGTTCCTTTATTCTTCTGAGAGGCTCTAGTTGCAACAAATGTTTATACATGACAAGTAGAAATCTATATTAGATCGGGTTAACTGAGATATGTTGACCATTTCAAGATTCCTTTATTCCTCTGAGAGGCTCTAGTGGCAACAAATGTTTATACATGACAAGTAGAAATCTATATTAGATCGGGTTAACTGAGATATGTTGACCATTTCAAGATTCCTTTATTCCTCTGAGAGGCTCTAGTTGCAACAAATTTTTATACGTGACGAGTAGAACTCTATATTAGATCGGGTTATTGAGATGTGTAGACCATTTCAAGGTTCCTTTATTCTTCTGAGAGGCTCTAGTTGTAACACTCTGATGCTTCTATGTGAGCAGCTCTGTTAAATGAGATATTTAGACCATATGGTTAGGATTGGGAAATGTTAGGAAATTAAGAAATCAAAAACTTGCAATGATGTTTGACAGCTGAAACAATTCAAACTGAAACCTTTTCAAAAAGCTCAAACTCAAGTTTTCGTATGTTTTTAAGCCTCACTTTAATATAAGCGAATTTATGAATGACATTGTTAAAGTGAAGCTTACACGTCAAGTCTTTTTATATTTATAAAACAGCTAGGTTTACTAACCTCGTCTCACTGACAGTTAATCTTAAATAATTCTTTACTCATGAAATATTATAAAATGAACGTTCTGCTGCACAGTTGCTGTCCGGTGTACACAAAAACATCTTAAGCGCTACACTTATATTTGGTCCAGGAGATCTTTTGACAAAATATAACTGTTCAACTGTGACAGCGACATTTCTTCTGTACTGGTATTTTCTTTGCACAACAGACCTTTCAAATGAAAACATTCAACAATAAAAGAAGGAACTTCAGTGTCCTTTACAATGTAATTGCGGACATTCATAAAATTGTCATCAACAGAGAAATTTCTGACCACTATGGCCAAGTGATTATAATTAGTGGGACTCAGATACAGAGGGAGCACAAAATTACCAAAACCATAAGAGACACAAGGCCAGAAAACATTGCTCTCTTTAACCTATCTCTTTCAAAAGAAAGGTGGAATTTTCTGAATTTATTTGTGACTGGTACACATATAGTAAATGCTTAACTCTTTCAATTTAATTTATTCACCAGGGTGAAATCATACCCTATTTCTTTATATTCACAGGAAAATGAAAAATATCAAAAAAGGCTGAAACTTCAAAAACAAGCGAGTTATAATTAAATTTTCATGAATGTAATGAAGGCAACGTTAAGACACCATCAGATCGGAATCGCTCCCCGCACCTCTCCCACATTCCCAGGCCCCAGACAATCCTAAGAGGCCTTCTCTACAGAATAAAAACTCAGTAAAGCTGGCAGCATAAACCCCAGAACATTATACCGTACATCATTCTCGAATCCAAGAAATTTCCAGTATATGCGGTTTTCAGAACCTTTTCAGGGACAAAATCAGACTGACATCGCAGAGCAAATATTGTAGAGTTTAATCTATTCTATAATGAATTGTTGTAATATTTCCACCCCAAATCCTGATCTAAAAGTACGCTTACACGTGTCAGTTTGATTAATTTATAATCCAGAAAATTGAGTAGGTGGTCTTAATTTCATGAACAATGAGACATTCTGTTTTGGACGGAGTTAACAAATAATGTATTCATATGAAACCATTATTGCAATTTGTCATAAATAAATAAAATATATCTATTGAGAGTTGTTGGATTTATATGTTGGATTATTATACTTGTATCATGAGCGTAAAGGGTGTCGAAATAATCTATATTCTCCGGGTTAGATTTAAGAAAAACAGGTAAATCAACTATGAAAATAAAAAATTAGAGAGGACCCAATATTGAGCCTTGGGAAACTCTTGTTTTAACAATAGAAAAATGGGACCGATAAATCTTACCCTCATGAGTGAACAAATTGAACTCGCCCCACCAGAAAGGATTGAGATGAGTTTAAAATAATACCGTGGATACAAAAAAATTAGGTTTACTTGAGAGAATGTGATGGTCACAACATCGAATACTCGATTAAGTACACAAAATCACCTTAAAGCATACTGTGATAAAATGTGTTTGATAATTGAAGGTTTTGCATCATTGGTACTTAGGCATGGCCTGAAGCCAAAATGTATTGATAGAGGGTCGTATTTCGATATAAAATAACACAATCTCCTGAATACAATATTTTCAAATATTTTGGATATCACTGATGTAATTAATTTGGGTTTGTAAGAATTTGAGTTGGATACAGAGATACATTTAAGGATTGGGAATTTTTTAGATATTTAAGGTCAGTTGGAAAAATCGCTTGAGTTATCGAATTATTAAAAAGAAAACTAAACTAGGATAAAGTTTTTTCACATAGTATTTAATAGAATTTAAGATAAATCAAAGATATCTGTTAACTTTATGTTTCTTCATAAATTAATTGCTTCAAATATCTCAGGCATTATTATTTCTAAAAATAAAAAGGAATTTTAATTAACTGGGATATGATTGTATTAAAGTGGGCAGGCATTCATGTTAGTAGGCGTTATTTTTTTTTTTTTTATTTTTTTTTTTTTTTTTTTTCAGAGTATCAGCCACATTTGAGATAATGAGATTTATTCCAAAAAAATATAAACTTTACAAACAAGATTATTAAGGAATATAATCTAACCACATTAACAAGTTGCGTGGTTAGATAAAACTAACAATAAACAAGGAAAGGTCTGATAACAGTCCGGTTTTCTCTGAAAAGGACTTGATGTGCAGATCACTGCGGTATATTGAAATCTTCTCACTATATTTAACTAAAATCAACATTAAAATAAAAATACATTAACGTTGATAAGAGTACAACTTAATCAATTTAAACTCTAGTCAATCTTATTCTTACATACAATGTTTAAATATACATAAAAGACTAATATATTGAAGACTTTAAATCATCTATGTAAAAAATACAATTTATCTAATGACAATATTATCTTAACATTTTAGAGTAATGGAAACAATATTAAGATTCTACAGACTGTTTTGTTATATTGGTTACTAATTAATATTAAGATATGTTATATTATTATACATCAAGACATATTAAGATATATACATATTAAGATATACAAGATATATCAACATACATATATATATATATATATATATATATATATTACAAGATTATATAAGATAAGATATTATGAGATTATAAGATATATTAAGATATATATTAAGATGGTTACTAAACAATATTAAGATTCTACAGACTGTTTTGTTATTTTGGTTACTAATTAATAGAGAATACAATCAAATAAAATAATTGTCTATAAAGGGGACGAATTTTAGTTTGCATATGAGAAAAAGAATGAATTCATTTAAGAATATTTTAGACTAATCTGTTGTGTATAATATCTATCTGTTCAGTTTGACTAAGCAACCAATTAGTTATAGCATTACAAAAAGCATTTAAGGTTTTAATTTTTTTAATTTTATTTGGAATTTGATTAAACAAATTTGGACCCATGTAGGAAAATGAACGCCTGAAAGCTAGTTTATTAACTTTGGGTTTTTGGATAAGACCTCTTTGCAAATTTCTTGTGACATATTGTTTTTGTTGTTCAATATTATTTCTATTTCCACTTCTTATAAAAAATAATCTTAATACTTTATAAATAAAAATATATTGTATGGGAAAAGTTTGTAATTGTTGGTAAAGAGGATAAGAAGAGTCGCGCCTTTTTTTCCTTAAGATTAAACGTATAAAAGTGTTTTGTGTTACTCTAATTTCGTCTATTTTTGTTTTTGGAGCTGCTCCCCAGCATACAATACCGTACTGTAACCTAGAGTAAATTAGTGCATAATACAGAGTACGTAACAGCTTTTCGTCACAAAAATTTCTCAAAAAATAAAACTTCCTAACATTACTTCTAATTTGATTTTGGATGAAAGATATGTGTTTTTTCCAATTTATTTTCTGGTCAAAATATACACCTAAATACTTAAAAAAATTTACCTCTTCTAATTCAATACATTTACATGTAATAAAGGTTGTACAAGTTTCTTCGTGATACTTCACAGGCACGTCAAAACCAAAGCCCTTAAAATCAAAATTGATAAACTTAGTCTTATTTACATTTATTAACATTTTATTTTTATTAGACCAGGCTCTTAAAAGTCTAAGATCATTATTTATTTTTTCCCATAAGTTATTTCTACATGTATCTGAATATAAATAAGCAACATCGTCAGCAAAGGCACTGATTGTGCCATTAAAATTTTGTATTAACAAATCATTAATAAAAATAATAAACAAATTAGCCGAGATGACTGAGCCTTGTGGGACTCCGGCCTTTACACTAAGAGGCGCACTCAAGTGATTGTCCACTCTCACTTGCTGGACCCGGCCGATTAAAAAGCTTTTAAACCACTGTAGAGCTACGCCTCTAATTCCAGCTGCCTCCATTTTTTCAAATAGAATATTATGGTCGACTAGGTCGAATGCCTTTGTAAAATCTACAAAAACTCCGGAAGTTTTTTCATTCCTATTCATTTTACTATAAATTGAGTCAGCGAATTGCACCAAAGCATCTTCCGTCCCTATTCCTGCAGTAAAACCGAATTGGTTTTTGGACTGAAAATTTGTAATTTTAAAAAATCCATCAATCTTGATTTCATACATTTTTCTATTATTTTTGAAAAAACTGAGAGTAGGCTAATTGGACGAATTTGTTCTATACTAAAATTGTTTGCTTTTTTGAAAATAGGTACAATTATACTTTTTGTAAGGCTATCAGGAAAAATACCTGTCAAAAAGCTCAAATTAATTATATGTACAAGAATATGTGAAATATTTACAGCAATCTTCTTTACAAGCTCGACATTAATACCGTCATATCCAGTGGACTTTTTGTTTTTTAGTTTCCTGATAACATTCTCTAATTCTGTTTTGTCAACAGGAGAAATAAAAAATGATTGCATTTGGTTGACAAAGCTTACATTCAAAGCACGGTCGTTACCGATAATGCTATCAGCAACACTATACACATTAGCCAGATAAGAATTGATTTCATTTGCAATCAACAGCGGGTCTTCAATGATTGAACCATCTTCCAGTACTACCTTATCAAACTTTGTGTTTCCTATAGCACCTGTTAACTTATTTACAACCCTCCACTGCTGACTGGTATCACCTCCACAACTGCCTATTAACCTCGAATAAAAATTATTTTTAGTTTTTTCTATATCAGATTTTAAATGTGACACATATCGATCAAAGTATTTCTTAAAGTTAATGTCGTATGGTCTTCTTTTATATATTTTATATAACTTGTTTCTTTTTTTCATTCTACTTAAAATGCTAACGTTTATCCAAGGACTAACAAGTTTTGCTTTGCATAAACGGTTTGAAATATAAATTTCAATTTTATTACGTTGCACAATATTAGTTAATATATTTATAAATTCATTGTAGCAATGATTTACATCAGTTGAAGTTAAAATTTCTTTCCAATCAAAAAGTTCTATTCCAAGTTTAATTTTTTCCAGATCATAAACCCATTTATTAAATGATTCGAATTTCACATTTTTTTAAAAACATTTCTATAAACATATTGTTAAAAAACGAGGTTATTTCTGATGAACTAAAAAATGTTTGGCCATCCACTTCCAGCCCACACAATCCAGGGTCTCAACGAACAACAAGGCCAGATCTACTAGAGTTTTAACTGGATTTCTATTAGTCAACATAGCATTTTCAACAACTCTTGACTTTGAGCCATTAATAAATTCTCTATGCTGTTTCTTAAGTAGCTTGTATTGAATCTTGGGTTCTGCGAGTACGTCAACCTGAAGAAAATAAGCATCCCTTAACCTATCTTTACTGCGAAAAATGTCTTGGGTTAACCGTTTTGTACATGGACTTGTTTTAGAACGGACTTTAATAAGAGGAAATGCAGAGTTGAAATGGGTAACAAAGATCTCCATGCAATGAGAGAACATGGTCGCATAATCAGCTTCTGTTTGCAGAAAACCATGTTTACATAATTCAGTGACCAATAGGTTTTAAAAATAGGTTCCTCCTTGCGACTAAATATTGGGACAAATTTAGTGCTCTCTTTACTAAAGGAGACATTTAATGATGGAAACTCCTGATCTTTGTGATAAGGCAAGCAGAAATTATAGACATGAGCCTTTACTAGATGCCCAGGAATGTTTGCGAAAACATTTTCTTCTCGGAACTTCCTCGTCTGGACACACGAGTTTTTCCCGCAATCATTGGCTTTAATGAAAAAACCTACAACAACAAATCGACGAAATCTTCAGAAACCAACGAAAACTTCAGGAGGTCGATATTTAAGTTGATATTATTGTTTTATTATTTTCCTTAACCTATCGTGTGAAACCTCATTAAGAGCCAATTGGGTAATGATCATTTATTAAATACATACCTTTCTCACTGTATATACATAAGACTTTCAATAGTCTGTATTACGGGTATTTGGTTTTTATATATAATTAGACTAGCAAACAACAAATAGAGCAAATATAATAATTAATTTAGTAAAAAATAATATAACTGAGAAGCAAACCGTTACTTCAAAATGAATTCAACTTAAAAGTACTAGTCAAGTGTGTGTTTTAGAGTCGCGGTGTTACCGTTAAGAGCTACCGGAATCAATCAAATTTGATACAGTTTGTTAGTAGTGTAATAAAATAATTTGAACTATTTAATTTCTACAATATGGTTGCTCTTTAGGAAAATATTCCTATTTGTGATGGTATCTAGAGGAGAATAAAACAAAACTTATTTGTTCAGGGTTTGGTGTACTCCAGCACGTACTCTCTACTGGCACAGTGGACCCCAAAGTCCGAGAGAGCCAGATCTATCGGAATAGCCTTATCAGGTAGGAAAGCAGTCGTGTTTACTTCCTTTAACAATAAGAAAACATCTTGTTGACATCAAAGTCCGAGAGAGCCAGATGTATCGGAATAGCCTTATCAGGTAGGAAAGCAGTCGTGTTTACTTCCTTTAACAATTAGAAAACATCTTGTTGACATCAAAGTCCGAGAGAGCCAGATGTATCGGAATAGCCTTATCAGGTAGGAAAGCAGTCGTGTTTACTTCCTTTAACAATTAGAAAACATCTTGTTGACATCAAAGTCCGAGAGAGCCAGATGTATCCGAATAGCCTTATCAGGTAGGAAAGCAGTCGTGTTTACTTCCTTTAACAATTAGAAAACATCTTGTTGACATCAAAGTCCGAGAGAGCCAGATGTATCGGAATAGCCTTATCAGGTAGGAAAGCAGTCGTGTTTACTTCCTTTAACAATTAGAAAACATCTTGTTGGCATCAAAGTCCGAGAGAGCCAGATGTATAGGAATAGCCTTATCAGGTAGGAAAGCAGTCGTGTTTACTTCCTTTAACAATTAGAAAACATCTTGTTGACATCAAAGTCCGAGAGAGCCAGATGTATCGGAATAGCCTTATCAGGTAGGAAAGCAGTCGTGTTTACTTCCTTTAACAATAAGAAAACATCTTGTTGACATCAAAGTCCGAGAGAGCCAGATGTATCCGAATAGCCTTATCAGGTAGGAAAGCAGTCGTGTTTACTTCCTTTAACAATTAGAAAACATCTTGTTGACATCAAAGTCCGAGAGAGCCAGATGTATCCGAATAGCCTTATCAGGTAGGAAAGCAGTCGTGTTTACTTCCTTTAACAATTAGAAAACATCTTGTTGACATCAAAGTCCGAGAGAGCCAGATGTATCGGAATAGCCTTATCAGGTAGGAAAGCAGTCGTGTTTACTTCCTTTAACAATAAGAAAACATCTTGTTGACATCAAAGTCCGAGAGAGCCAGATGTATCGGAATAGCCTTATCAGGTAGGAAAGCAGTCGTGTTTACTTCCTTTAACAATAAGAAAACATCTTGTTGACATCAAAGTCCGAGAGAGCCAGATGTATCGGAATAGCCTTATCAGGTAGGAAAGCAGTCGTGTTTACTTCCTTTAACAATAAGAAAACATCTTTTTGACATCAAAGTCCGAGAGAGCCAGATGTATCGGAATAGCCTTATCAGGTAGGAAAGCAGTCGTGTTTACTTCCTTTAACAATAAGAAAACATCTTGTTGACATCAAAGTCCGAGAGAGCCAGATGTATCGGAATAGCCTTATCAGGTAGGAAAGCAGTCGTGTTTACTTCCTTTAACAATAAGAAAACATCTTTTTGACATCAAAGTCCGAGAGAGCCAGATGTATCGGAATAGCCTTATCAGGTAGGAAAGCAGTCGTGTTTACTTCTTTTAACAATAAGAAAACATCTTTTTGACATCAAAGTCCGAGAGAGCCAGATGTATCGGAATAGCCTTATCAGGTAGGAAAGCAGTCGTGTTTACTTCCTTTAACAATTAGAAAACATCTTGTTGACATCAAAGTCCGAGAGAGCCAGATGTATTGGGATGACTGTAGCAGGTAGGAAAGCAGTTTTCTTTACTCCCTTTAACAATAAGAAAACATCTTGTTGACAACACAGTCCGAGAGAGCCAGATGTATTGGGATAACTGTAGCAGGTAGGAAAGCAGTTTTCTTTACTCCCTTTAACAATAAGAAAACATCTTGTTGACAACACAGTCCGAGAGAGCCAGATGTATTGGGATAACTGTAGCAGGTAGGAAAGCAGTTTTCTTTACTCCCTTTAACAATAAGAAAACATCTTGTTGACAACACAGTCCGAGAGAGCCAGATGTATTGGGATAACTGTAGCAGGTAGGAAAGCAGTTTTCTTTACTCCCTTTAACAATAAGAAAACATCTTGTTGACAACACAGTCCGAGAGAGCCAGATGTATTGGGATAACTGTAGCAGGTAGGAAAGCAGTTTTCTTTACTCCCTTTAACAATAAGAAAACATCTTGTTGACAACACAGTCCGAGAGAGCCAGATGTATTGGGATTACTGTAGCAGGTAGGAAAGCAGTTTTCTTTACTCCCTTTAACAATAAGAAAACATCTTGTTGACAACACAGTCCGAGAGAGCCAGATGTATTGGGATAACTGTAGCAGGTAGGAAAGCAGTTTTCTTTACTCCCTTTAACAATAAGAAAACATCTTGTTGACAACACAGTCCGAGAGAGCCAGATGTATTGGGATTACTGTAGCAGGTAGGAAAGCAGTTTTCTTTACTCCCTTTAACAATAAGAAAACATCTTGTTGACAACACAGTCCGAGAGAGCCAGATGTATTGGGATAACTGTAGCAGGTAGGAAAGCAGTTTTCTTTACTCCCTTTAACAATAAGAAAACATCTTGTTGACAACACAGTCCGAGAGAGCGATATGTTTGAACAATCACATTGGCTATGAGTTCAGTTTTATCTGCAATTTTTTGTTTAGTTCTGAGATAATATCGTATTTAAGATCACATAAACGTGTTTTCAGGACTATTTGTCACATAGTGGTAGGCAAGCCGAGTGTGAAGGAAAATGCTTATAAGTCGTTAATAAAGATGTCTCTAACAATATCATAAGCTAATTAATTGTATTTGGAGAGTGAGAGAGAGAGAGAGAGCGCGCTGAATTGTTAACAGGTAAATTGTTAACAATATATGTGTATAAAAGTTCAATAACGAATAACAATTCTTCACTAATGATTGTACTTTAAAAAGGTCATAAAAAGCTACATTCGTTGCAAAAAGCTCTAGTAACCTACTCGTTCACTTTGGGAGAAAAACGATACATCTCATTTGAATTATTTAGCCAATGTTATAGACCAATCAAGTGGCAGGTCTCCCTCTAAGTGGAGTAGAATATGTCTTATACTGATGATTCGTAACTCTATGCAAAGTGTCAAATACTCCTAAAATATCAAATTTATACTTTTAAGGTCTGCATCAATATTATAATACTGTAATGGTTGCATTTCAGGAAGCTTTGTAGGATGGGGTGTAGGATTTGGACTACCTAAGTTATTTCAAAAGTTCATGGACGCGTGGGAGATTCCGTTGTATCTGACTGGAACCGTGTGTCTGTTCTGGGTCCTGGTTTGGCTTCATTTCTGCAGTAGCAAACCCAGCCAAAGTGTCTACATCACAGACACTGAACTACAGTATATCCTGAACAACAGAGAAGGTATAGAGGACGAGGTGGGTGTTAGTGTTCAACAATAATCTGATAGTGGGCAAGTGATATGATTGTGGAAATAAATTATATGAAACGAAAATTCGAGAGACATAGACATCTCAATTGCAAACCCAAGACAAACCGATGTTTAAAAGAATTGATAAAACAATCCAATTATATTATTGATAAGGTATGTTTAGATGTACAAGGCAACAACCCTAGTCTACTAGGAAAAAACAAATATAACTTTTTTCGAATACGTATTCATCAACATAGAGCAGAGGTTAGTAAAGCAGATTTGTTAATAAGTAAATAAACGTCCCACTCCTTTTTGATCGACTACTTGGATTAAGAAACATATACGACTCTCAAAATATAATACCTCTAAAAATTCTCCCTTAATAGACTATTTCTATCATATTCACAACAACTATTGGTTACAGATTCTATCGAAACGTCTCAATGTACCATGGAAAGCTGTGTTAACATCGCCCTCTGTGTGGTCTCTCGTGCTCATTGACTGGGCTTTTAGCTGGGTACAATACCCTATGATGCACCAGCTTAAGTACTACGCTGTCAATGTACTCAGAATCACCAATGACCTGGTCAGTTGAAGTAGCACAAGCATACTATTCTGCTAAGTTATGGACTTATGTAGATTTAAATGTGTAAACTCAAAGGCTTGGTTAATCTCAGATAATTAAAAACTTTTTTACCATAAATTCATTACAAACTATACTTACCTGTATACTTAGGTATGCCCTCTATGTAGTTGACTCTCTTTTTTACACGTGTTGGAATCACACGATCATCGAGAAGTAAGTTGAAAGACAGTAAGTTAAGAAATCAGTTTAAAGGCAGGTTGTAGTAAAATGACCTTAGGTGTTCTCCATAAAACAATGTTAAGCCT
This sequence comes from Homalodisca vitripennis, assembly GCF_021130785.1. NCBI lineage: Eukaryota > Metazoa > Arthropoda > Insecta > Hemiptera > Cicadellidae > Homalodisca > Homalodisca vitripennis. The sequence goes on from NW_025779898.1 coordinate 19,597, forward strand.
CAAGCAGTTTTACGCTCTTTTTAGTAGTGGAAACATGGCAGAGTGTTTTCGATATATGTAAGGTATCGATCAAATACTTAAAATAACTTTACGGTCCAAAAAAATCTAAATGTTTTATCTTTCTTGCTGTATAGCAGGTAATTTATACGTACATGCATAACTCTTTTTGCCAGAGGCCATACTTCAAGTGGGTACACCTATTTTAGGGATGCCTTAGGGTTTCTAAACCCCAGTTAGTCTTTAAATAATATCTTAGATAATAATCTTATAGACTATAAAAAGAACTTTTTTATCTGTTGAAACAATTAAATTTGGGTTCTTGAAGGCTATTTTGACCTTCAACAGTGGAAAATCGGTAAAAGTAAAATTACGGGAACACTTAGGTCTACAAGTGGGAGCAATTTACTTCAAACTGCAAAAGCTCGCGATTTCGACCGAGTACTTAAAGCTGACAAGCAATTTCTGATATGGAAAAGGAATAAGCAAATTATAGGAATGTTATGAAACAAAATATGATCCAATTAATACAAGTTGGACGGGGCGCTAGTGAAAGCAAAGAAATTTTTTTACATAATTTATATAGTTGTTTGCTATTTTCTGAAAGTTGTATCTTTTACCTTTAATGTCACACTACTAGCCGTTTGTGATATCTGAATGAAATCTTTGTCACTCCATCCTCAGCTAAAATACTATTAAAATAAGAGGGGTTTTTTAATTTATTGTCTAAGTGAAATGTTTGTACGTACACTGTTTTAGCCACTAAACACATTTTAAATAATAATTATTATTTATATTGAAAAAGAAAAATATTCCTAGTGTACTGAAGAAAATGCGATATTTAAATGAAACAAAAATGAGTTATCTCAAATAGTTTTAGAAATGTGCATCATACAATTAATATTTTGTGCTTATGGGACGCGGACTCTACTTATAGTAGTATTTAGAATTATCATTATTATGTCCAACGTAAACAGTTGAAGATAGGCTTTGATTTTATACAGTACGTATATGAAAGGTAACTGAAGGGTGACATGTTTTATAATATACAAAATAATTACCCATAGTAGCATTGGATTTAAAAACATGTCATATTGTTAAAAAATATTTTATTAAATTTCATTTCCTGAAGTAGTCATTAGAATCATTAAAACATTTACTCCCTGAAACTACTGATTTGCATACTGTCGAAGGCACAGTTTTTTATTTCACACGTTTTATATGACCTTGGTTACAAAATTACCCAAATTCAGTTTTCTACTTTAATTACCTATTATTTTTCCGGATGAAATGATATTTCTTCTCCAGAAAAATTATGTCAAGGGGCTGCAACTACGAAATTGAAAAATAAAACTAGTCCGACTAAGAAGCGATTGCACATTATTAACCCGCATAGATCCAACAACCGAAGGACTTTCCTTTGTTGTGACTCCTTGCTAGGAAATTACGACTGTTGGCTACAACGATTATTGTGAAGACATGAGTTAAGCACACGAATTTGTGGCCGCTGACAGTCCATGTCGATGCCAAAAACATTCTGCATACTCGACTATCAGTAGTTGGTTCAGAAATTAACATTAAGCATTTCGTCCTCAGGATAGATACTGGAGAAGGCTTTTCGACGTAAAATAAGAAATCATATATCTTCTTTCAATTTTAACAGAGCCGATCAGCGGCGATCTTTGCGGAAACGGTGACGCCTTTCTTATCTACAATATTCTGGAGCTGTGTCAGCGACTACCTGGTGAACAACAATTACATGTCCCGCACAGTCATCCGGAAGCTATTTGGGGTAACATGTAAGTTGACCATTATTTCATACAGGAATAATTAGTACTTAATATCTCAGAATTTAAAACAACGCGTCATCGCCATGCTGCACGTAAAAGCAGGTAGCTGGGATTTTAACTTGAATTGTACTACGGACCAATTTCCATAATAAATACTAATCAACTGGACTTTTAGTCGAGGAGTCGAGAGCCAATCTGTGCACATTGTATAAGCACAGAAACTAATAGTTCGTGAAATCAATTGATGAATTTCCCCTAGAAATCGAATATCAACCTGCTTGGTTTCGGTGGGGGTCGAAATGTAAGTCTGTCGAGGATAGGTTAAAACTATCTAACAGAAATACTTTCTCAGATCACGTTATGTAAAATTGAATCACTTAAAATCTATCATCAGACACATAAAAACGTTATAACAGCATCAAACTATGAGGCAAAGTCAGTATTTTCAGTAAAGAAACTAGAGGTGTCGAGACCTGTCCAATGACGAGGCAAATAATACCTCCAACTCTAGTTTGGTGGCAGAAAAGATTAGCGCGTCTGATACCATTCATTTCCTCTAACAACAAACATTGTAGCGATTGCTGCCACAACAATGGAAATAGAATCTGCTTGTGGACTGTTCAGTTCTGATACAAGATGAAACTCAAATAGATATCTTTATTTATTCTTGTTCATGAACTCCAATGGAATTTATTAGTTCTCTTAAAAGTGTAGTACAAGTCTTGTTACTTATCTTGGCCTTGTGTAGTGCACTTGTGTATCTTGAATTTTAAGAGACATAAATAAAAGCTCATTTTACATAACTGATTTATTTAAAATTACTAGAAAAACAATAGATGACTTGGAATAATCGTGTAAGAAGTTAACAGCAATGTTTTTAGAAACATGAGTTTTTTTTACATTGAGCCAACATAAAAGAATAATTGTACAATATTTTTAACATCTGGTTAAGACACTATATCAATATACAAGGTCAAACTCTTAGAATGGGTAAAAATTGAAGAAAATTCTTACATGTTGACTTCACTGGGGAGATTTCACTAATATAGTTTTCCTTTAAGATGAGCTTCTTAAAGATAATAGTTTGCAATAATCCATCCTTCCCTGAGGTAACTTTTCCTGGCTTTCTTGTTACAGGCAACATGCTGGTAGCACCTTGCCTTCTAGCCATTCCCTTGGCAGGCTGCAGTAGCCTCACGGTATTTTCTATCTACGAGGTTATAACCTTCAACTCCGGATTGCACGTTTCGGCGATAGGGCCCAATCCACTAGACCTGAGCCCCAGACATGCTGGAATGATATCCGGCCTTCTAAGAACGTCGGGGATTGTCGCCGCTATCTTCGCTTGGGAATTTGTACTCACAATGGGAATGGTGAGGTTCTGTTGGTAGGAATTTTGTATGTTTCATGGATGTTTATTGCTGAGTCCTTTAATTGCGCATAAACAAAATCAGAAAATGTGTCAAAGTCTGTATCTATTTGTTACATGTGCACATTTTTACGCTTAATTGTATTCTAGTTAATGAATGATAAACAAGGTAACATCCGAGAGAGACCTTTTATACTTGTCAGAGTGATTTAAAGTTTTTGGTTACATTTGGGTCATTTACAGTGACATATTGTAGATATGCGATGCATATGACGCAAAGTTCGTTGATTTGCGTCACAGGCCTCAGTGAAATGTAATAGTATTATACATATGTCAGTAACTACTTGCGTTAAGCGTCCGTCGTTGCTAACATGATTGAATGACAGACGATATCTATTCTACGATATTACAGAAACATTTAATGGTGCCTGTGTGTGTGTGTGTGTGTGTGTGTGTGTGTGTGTGTGTGTGTGTGTGTGTGTGTGTGTGTTTTACTCATAACGTAAAACTACTGGAAAGAATTAATTGAAATTTTACACATGGGAATTCTAAGATCCCTGGTTAACATAAAGGTCTAATTAGGTCTTATTTCGAAAACCCCTCCGATCTATGCCCCACTGGTCTCTAAAACTAGAGAAAATCCCTTCGTGGTCTCTAAAGCTGCATTATTATTTTACATTACAGAAAACAAATACTATTAATTGAAAGAATTGAATAATTATATTTAATAAACTGCATTGTGAAAACATTGGGTTATGACAGTACAACAATATGTTTAAATAATTTAATATATTTCTGGCTCAATATATAATTTCACCACGAAAAGTTTTTGCTCCGCCGGGACTTGAACCTGGATCTCTTATTTGTCGGGTGAGTGCACTACCACTATACCACAGAGTCCTTATTTTTAACGATTCAATTATTTTTTTCTTTAATTGATATTTAATTATTTTGCCAAATAATTTATTAAGGGCTCAATGGTGTAATGAGAGATCCAGGTTCGAGTCCCGACAGAGTAAGTACTTTAAATTAAATTAGGCTATATATTCTTGACCGGAGAAACAAGGAAAAATCAAAATTGACCATGACCGGAGTAAATTGCAACCGTCATAAACATATTTTCTTTACAAGGTAACAAGACACTCAACGTGGCATTGGAAATGTCATTCACCCAAACCAAAAGTGCTCATAAACGTGCAACGCTTGCTAAAACTAAACTGCTAGTAGCTTATGGATGTTGGCTATAGAGCTACACTCGTGAAAATAAAATGATAGCAGCAGTCAGTGGCTTACCTATGACTTTGGGAGGCCAGACTTTTATCTTTATAATTATAGTGAATAGATACCAAATCCGAACGGGATTAATTTAAAAAACGGCTTTAATTTTTTGTGAGTGTTCTTTATTGGTGTTGCTGTAAATCTAACATATGACAACATGGATGGCATCTTTACAATTATAATCGGATAACGTAGTGTCTATTTTACAATGTGATTTCAAATCGTTAAAATGTTGCCAATCTAACAACAGAACCATTAAATTTTACATGACTCAAAATCGTTTGGGATTTCTGAACAAGTAAATTATTGAAACATTTAATTTCCAAAAAAGTATATTATGGCTTTAACAAAACATTACATGCAATTTCTTTGGAATATGTGGTATCCTAGCATAGCTATTCAATGTCCTATTAGTCCCATGGGGTCTAGTGGTACAGCCTCACAACTACTCTCATATAAATGAATGAATGATTTAAATTTTAAGTGTTCAAGATTTCTTTTCCCTTCAATTTTTAAGAATTTATTTCTACTATACTAGTCTGTTGCTGATCTGCCTTCCAGCCCAGTGATATCGATCGGTGGTGGATACTGTATCTATGGATCATCGCGCTGTTGGTAATCCTGTCTCTGCCCTACATCTGTTTCGGCTCGGGAAAGATTCAGCCCTGGAATTTTTCTACTAGGGGCTCCAGGCATACCTTAACTTCTCGCACAGTAACATCCATACCTTCGCGTGTTCTTCAATAAAAACACAGATAAAATTATGAGTTTTCTTATAGTACATTACTTATTAGCACTTTTCTCCATTAGACCTTAGAAATATAAAATATTAAAACATGAAAAGTATGTAACCAGCACATTATTCAACACGGTTTGAAAAAGAAAAGCAAAAAACGTACTTAACGAGAAATAGTTCCAAACGAGAAACCATTAAGGAGACAAAAATGACAAGTGAGTTTAACTTAATAGGAATGCCCTCGGTTAGCGATGAATTTCAATACCACACAAATTACATTTTATTTTGACAAGGATGCTGTGAACTGTCTCTGTATTATAAATTAACTGTCTGGGTTTTAGTGAACTTCTAGTTAACCACATGACATATTTTAATTATTTATAAGTATATAAGTTTCAATAGACGATTTTAAAAGATAACATTTGCCCTCGTTTCATGGTACAAAAATTAGTACACTGTTTTGAGGATTGAAATCATCCTTACTTGAGGTGTAGATAATTTTAAGCATGCAGAAATTAAAAATTACTATATGGGTCACCAAAGTCAAAGTTAACAAAAAGAACGAGTTACATGTAAATCAACTCAAGCATATACCTGGGTTAGAATACGCACCAACCATGTCACTGCATGAAAACATGCTGTTCGGACCGTACACCCCAGAGAAGTGAGTCAATATAAGGCCGTTGCCGTTCGCACGTCTTCTGGAACAAAAGTAAAAAGGATTGCGGGGGTTGGATGGGTTAATTTAATAGATTAATTTGAGTTAAAGTTATATATATATTCACCGTTTTGTATTTTTAAGAAAAATGTATAGATGTAGAACTAGTACAGTTACAGATCTTTTGCACATCGGTAGTAATATTACACACACTTGCCTTAATATTAACGCTTGGAAGAGTGAGGAGATTCAGTTGCTGAAAAAAAGGCTTACAGTGAGCACGATTACCTGCTGCAGACATAATGCGAACAATTCTTTTTTGGAATCTAAATACCCTTAAAATTTCACTAGAAGATCCCCAGAATCCAATAGCATATTTCAGTCTACTGTATACATAAGCATAGTAAATTTGAACGATAGTTTCTTTACCAACTGCAGGCATTAAAACTCGAAAAGCAAAGGTAATTGAAGACAGCTTTGAGCATAGCGTATCTATATGTTTAGACCAGTTGAGCTTGTAATCAATGACAACACCAAGAAGAGAGGCAGACTCTGATGGGTTGATACCATTTACGCTGAAACCCGCTATATCACGAGAAGTTGGTGAGAAAACCATGATTTTAGTTTTTTCTTCATTCAATAGGAGACCATTTGACTCAAACCACTTATTCAAGCTGACATACGACTGATTCATAATAATTTCGAGGCTGTGAATATCACGACAAGAAGATAGAGCAGTTTGTGTCATCCGCATAGCAAACAATGTCTGATTTCATATTGGAAGGAAGGTCGTTTATATATATAGAAAATAAAAAAGGACCAAGTACGGAGCCTTGAGGCACTCCTGAGCTGGTCCTCAACCAACCTCTTTGAAGTTGTCCTTTATTTGTTACAGAAACTGTCTGCTTTCTCTCAGAGAGATATGAGGAAAGGAGTGAGAGAGCTGCACCGTTCAAGCCATATCTTTCAAGTTTACCCAAAAGAACAGAATGGTTGACACAGTCGAAAGCCTTGGACAGATCACAGTATATCGCACCGACACACTGCGACCCATCCAAGGCTCCCAACACGGCACCAATGACATCATTGACAGCGCTAGAAGTTGAAAACCCTTTTCTGAAACCAAACTGAGATGCAGTCAAGAGAGTATTAGAGTCAAAGTAACATTGAAGTCTTGCCAGAATGATCATCTCAAACACCTTAGCAAAAGAAGAGAGCAGACTGATTGGCCTGTAATTAGAAATCTCAGTTTTTTTGGCCTTTTTTATGGATTGGACGTATGACAGACAGCTTTAGATTTTCTGGAAAAATTCCCTCAGAAAAAGATCGATTAATTATGTGTACCAGAGGAAAAGCTATAAGATATGCGCACTTCTTAAGAACTTCAGATGTAACCCCATCCCACCCACTCGACTTCGAGTTTCCCAGCTTTGAAATCGAGCTTAGAACCTCAGCCATAGTGGTTGGTTCAAACAAAAAAAGAGAAGGTTTATCTAATTGTTGAAGAGCTGGGACATTTGCAACATACTCGAGAGCCGAATCAAAAGAAGCCAGCTGTGATAGTTGATTACCAACTGAAACAAAATATTCGTTAAACTTTCTTTCTACATCAGCTTGGGTTCTGATAGCTACATCACCATCGGTGAGGATAATAGGGTTGTTTGAAGGTTTTGAATTACCAAGCTCATCATTCACAACTTTCCAAGTTGCCCTACTCAGATTACTGCTTTTTTTAATGTAATCAATGTTGAAATTCTTTTTCGCCTGAAGTATTACCCTACGAAGAATAGATTTATACCTTCTAAAATAAGACATGAAATCTGTGGAAAAATTGCTCTTACTTACAACATAAAGCTCCCGTTTTCGCGCACAAGAGGTTCTTATTCCTGACGTTATCCAAGGCTTTTTCCCAGGACCTTTAAGTTTTTTTGAGCGTTCAGGACAAGCATGGTTAAACAAACGAAGGAAGGTATTTAAAAATGACTTAAATGCCGTATTACAATCAGGAGCTTCAATGACATCCACCCAACTTTCATGCTGGAGACAGGAATTAAGAGTGTGAATGTTTTCATTATTTATCATTCGAAACTTCATTTCAACAGTCGAAGACTGACGAGGTGAAAAGGGGAGATAACACAGTCAGCTGGGCCAGATGGTCAGAAAGTCCCGTTTCAAAAACATGCGATTGTGACTGAAACTCTTTGAAGAAGGTTATAATGTTATCAATACATGTCCTGGAACCACGACCATCTATTCTGGTAGGACAGGTAATATTTAAATTTCCATTAGCTGAGTTAACGACATCCAGAAACAGTTTCCTCTCCCTTGAGTCCCTCAGAAAATCAACATTGAAGTCGCCACACACTATGAGACTGTTAAAACCCCGAGCATGACCATCAACAAGCGATTCAAACGCATCAATGAAAGAATCAATGCTGGAACTAGGAGATCGGTACACTGCAGCCACCACAATCCTATCAGAAAAAGCAAGCTTAATTGTGACAGCACAACATTCAAAACTGAAGGGTACACTAAGGTCACAAAGTCGAGATTCCAAGCTATACTGCACACCTTGCTTCACCATTATGCAAGAACCACCCCTAGATGCGTGTTCTCGGCCATAAAACGCTGCAACCTCATATCCTGCAAAAGTATCCAGATAATTTTTACAAGATTTACTCAACCAATGCTCAGTAAAACAGACAATAGTTGGATGGAATTTTAAAACTTGAAAAGTGTCACTTAGTTCATCAATTTTATGCAAACATCCCTGTATATTTAAATGAAAAACAGAAAATTTATGATTAGATCTGAACAATTCCGTATCTTTAAAACAATCCAATGTCGGTACATTGTGACAGTTCACAGAATTCCTGCCACTGTTGACATCATAAACTGAGTTTATCTGGTCATACAAGCTATTGCTGGTGTGGCTAAAAAAGATTTACTTGGTGTTGATGTTGGTGTAGTTCGGGTTGACGAAACATGACAGCGAGAAAGCGAACACTCAGGACTGGGCGGGCAGGGGCTTGATGCGAGTGAGGCGGGTGTAGCTGGGCGAGGCAGTGCCAGCGGTGAGTCCACCATACTGTCCATAGTCTGGGACAACTCCACGGCCTGAAGACCAGACGGACCGGCGACAGACAATCGAATGTTGCCGGGTGTTTTGGAGTTGGAAGGCAGAGGTAGTGACTGCATTGTCCAGTTTTCAATTATATGAAACAGATCGTTGGTGACATTCCTTTTGCCTGCCTGATGGAAGTGAACACCACTGAATAGGAAGCGCTGTTTAGAACCTAGATGCAGTATTCTTATGTTGTCTATGTTTTTTTCCAAATCCTTCAAATTAGCATTAATGTTTCTTATATTTATGTTTACACGCGAGTAAGGACTGAGATCAAATCTTGTGGGCACTGTTGCGATAACAAATCTTGAATCTGGAGAAGATTCTGCCAAGCTTCTGTAAGATTGTATAGTTTTTACGATGTCCAAATTATAATTGTTCATACTGTTAGTCCCAGCTATACATACTATATAATCATTTTTCGTGAAGTTGTACGAGTCGTTTTTAATAGTTCTGACCACCTCTTCTATGGGAGCCCCTGGAATTACTGTGCTTGGTTTCAACAATGTGGTTTTGGAATTAAATTTGAGTTCAAATCCAATTAAATTTGAGTTGAGTCCAATGAAGTTCTAAGATCATTCATTCTTCCTAAAAGTGCTTTTCCACAAGTGCATGTATCTAGCAATGCGACAATTTTCCAGTGCGACCGAATCTATTGCTTTTTGTGACCCTAAAGATATTTTTCAAAATGTCGGTCTAACTGAATGCTCATACATAACTTAGTAAATCGCTTCAAAGCTGCAATAAATCTACGGAGGAAATTCCAATATTAAGGAATGTCGAAATGGTTCTGATGCGCTACCGTACAACTCAGTGGTTAATTACCTGCGGCATAATATCTTCATTGGAAGCTAAAACTCGGGATGAACGCTATTTTCCTTTACTGGCTTCAAAATCTAATGCTTAACTGGTACGCTCTTTTCAAGGGGAGGAGAGGGTTCGAGTTCGTCTATTCTACAGCAAGTTAATAAAAGGCTCCGAGAATGACACTACCATCACTGGATAAATTAGGGATACTAATAAAAAGGCTTAACAATCAATTACGATCAGCCTTAGTGCCTAAACCGAAGAGTGGACCATGTCAGTCGTTCAACTTCCAATGGTTCGAAACCCTCAATCTTCACAATTCAGTTGCTATCTAATCGCCGATGAGTCCGGACCGCTTATCTACAACTTCCCATCTTATCTGATTACACGATTCGGCCTGCCTAGTTGAGGTTATACCTGTCGTTAATTTATTTTTCATATTGTTATCTTTATAAACCTTTTTTTATTACAATGTCGGAAAGGTGTGATAAGTGTGAAACCGTTTTTCTTGCTAATGACGTTATAGCCAAGTGCGTTGAGTGCAAACGTTCATTTCACCCCGCGTGTTCGCGTGCTGGTTCGTCGCAAAATTTCACGAAAGGCAAACATAAGTCTTGGAAGTGTGATACATGTTTTGAAGAAAACGCCTCTTTGTCTTCCATTCGTAGCAACGAAGAAATGGATATTAAGAAATACATGGCCAATCTCCTTCAGTCTCTAAAAAAAGACATTAATAAAAACACGGATGATAAAATCAAAACTGTTTTAGAATCCGTTAATTGTCTATCGGCTGAGCTGAAAAACTTGCAGTGTAGTGTGACTGAGTTACAGAATTCTCACCAGAAGATGGAAGATCGCTGTGACGACCTCGAAACAACGAACAACAAATTGAAAGAGGAGGTGCGAGATTTACACCTTCAGCTGCAAGACATCGAGCAGCATTCACGCTCGGCCAACATAGAGATTATCGGGCTTCCAGGAACACACGGGGAAGATATATATTATTGCCTACAAAAGATCGCTCACGCCATTAATGTCCCCTTCAAGAGAGAAGACTTCTCTATTGCCCACCGGCTGCGCCTGTACTCTAAAAAGCATGTCCACCCGCCGATAATCGCGCAGTTCGTCTCTAGGAAGATGAGGGAAGAATGGTTGACGGCTGCAAGAAGAACGAGAAATTTAAACGCTTCTGACATTGACTCAGCGCTGAACAACAGCCCAGTGTTTATCAACGAACATTTAACTGCGCATAACAAGGCAATTCTCGGGCGAGCACGGAGACTACAGCGAGAGAAGAAGATTAGTTTTGCCGGTTTCTTCAACGGGAAGATCCTTGTCAAGGTGGCTGAGGGTGCTGAGACCGAACGAGTCACTGCGCTTGCTGATCTAGACAAATTTGATAAATGAACACTATTCCGGCACAAGGTACACTGTTTAATGTATTACTATAGTTTATTGAAATAAGTCGATGAGAGAAAAAATTTTTGTCAACCGTTTTAGTTCATTAAATATATTTATTAATATGGCACACAAATAGGATATTATTTTAGTTTTTTATTTTTTCGATCAGCAGAAGTTTTAATTGTTTTCCACTATGAACAGTTATTATACCAATATTTTAATGAATTCTCAATGTTCAATTTTATTTTTATAAAGTGTATTTGACAGAAATACTGTACATAATGCATGTTTACATAATATACACATTAATACGTTAGTCTAACGATATATATTACAGATTTTTTTTTACAAAAGCTTGAATTATGCAATCAATTACATTATTTCATAAGTATTTTTTTCTTCCAATGTACATTTACGTTTATTACAGATAAAGTAGTCAAGCAACTTTCGTTAAAATCTATGTTCTAGTTATACCTCATTATAAAATGTGGGTGTATATGTATGTGTATGTAGGCATATGTGTGTGCATCGGGATGTATGTGTGTACGCGTATGTGTGTGCATGTGGATGTATGTGTGTAAGAGTGTATGCGCATATGTGTGTCAATTACATATATGTAAAGGAGGCTTAATTTTTAATTTTATCGATAAGTATAATTTTTTGTTTTTGTTCTTAATGCATATCTATATAATGCATACGACAATCAATTGTTATAATAATGTGTGTGTGTGTGTGTGTGTGTGTGTGTGTGTGTGTGCGCGTGCGTGCGTGTTGTATTACATATTTCCCCTTTTGTCAGAAAATTATAAAGTTTGCACAGTTATTTAGTGTTGTTTCCTTCATTGTATAAAATCGTTTTTTCGCAACAGAAGTAATCAAATCAGTTATCTTCATTTAATTTAAGTACAAATGTAATTATCTATCATGAAGTAGTTTGATAATAATATTATAAACATTGTTTAAGAATTCCTGTATGTTGTTCTAGCCCTTAAATATCTATACAGTTGAATAATCATTTTTGTCTAGTTTTAGTAAAATGAAATTATGTGCCTACCTAAATAGATGTGTTAGCACGCTAAGAATTTAATATACAAGGTGTTAGTTTAATTATACTTTTAATTTTAGAATTTTGTGCTATTTGTAACCTCACTACTATTTTATTGATCGCACATTCATATCATAACTGTTTATTATTATTATTATTATTATTTTTTATATCTCTTAATTTTTATTACGTATAATACTCTGTAAAGGTTAATGAGTCCTCAGCTGGGTGGGTGGTCTGTGCCGAGGGTCCTGCTCATGAATGGGGAAGATGACGACTGTTTAAATGTAAACCATTGTTTAGAATTATATAATATACAACAAATTAGTAATTTTTTTTCTTAGTCAGGAATGCTATGAAAGCCTAAAAAATATTTCATTGTAATATCCGAAGTTATTGTAAAAATTTTAACGAACTTTTAGTATATCTGAATAATATTCCACGCTTGGACATAGTTGTTCTGACTGAATGTTGGTTAAGAGAGGGTGAGGAGGGAGAGGTTTTGGAGGGGTTTGACATTGTGCTGACGAACAAACAACGTAACAGAAATGACGGTGTTATCATTTACTTCAATAAACGTTTATCAGCTACTTCCTTACAAGTAACACTTGGTGACGTCTACGGCATTAACTTAGAATTCAATTACTGCAACAAAACCTTTTACATACTTGCCCTATACCGTACCTTTGACAGTGACTTGGAATTTTTCTTAACTGAACTAGAAAATTATTGTAATCGTTTAGATAAGAGCAAGATGGGAATTATTTTGGGCGACATTAACATCGATTTACTTAAGAATACTTCAACATGCGACAGATACTTAAACTGCTTACTGGGATCGGGATTTGTTCAATGTATAGATAAACCAACTAGAGTGATTAATAACTGCTCATCATGTCTGGATCACATATTTCTACGTTACTATGACATGAACAATGTACAATCAGCTGTGTTCCAGACTGGCGTGAGCGACCACTACAGTACTGGCCTGACTATCACTGCCACTGCCACATCGCCTCACAATGACCACCTTACTGACGACTCTACTACACAATACTACACTGATAAGCATCTGTTCGGCCGTAATCTCGCTCACTTGAACTGGGAACCTGTTTTGAGTTGCCAGGATATCACAATATGCGCTAAACAATTTGAAAATACAATATCTGATCTTATTAAAACTTCCTCAAAACCTTTAAATAACTATTCCACACGCTCAAAAAAATTAAAACCATGGATTACACCCGATTTGGTCAAATTGATTCGCATTAGAGACAAAATAAGTAAAAAATTAAAAAAACAACCCTTTAATAATGATCTCTATCACTTTTTTCGTACATTCAGACACAATTTAAGTAAATCTCTTAAAACAATCCAAAAAACTATATTACAGAACTAAACTTGAAAATTATCAAAACAACCCCAAAATGTTCTGGTCTATCGTAAATGAGCTTGCTGGTAAAATTAAGAAGAGAGATTCTTTTCCGATCCATAAAGTTTTACCGGATACTCCGTATATATCTCATGGTTTGTGTAAACAAGTAGCTAATGATTTTAACTCCTTTTTCTCCACGGTTGGACACAATCTGGCTAGTGCCATCGATTCAGGTGGGGACCCGGTTTTGAGTGATGCGGATTACAGACAGAACACCGTGTTCACATTGACCACTGTTACTGAACTTGATGTAATACGGCACGCGACTGGACTGCGTGGGGGATCCGCCCCTGGACGTGATGGTGTCTCGGCTGATATGTTAAAAGACAATATTTATATCTTCTCTAAGCCCCTTCTGCATTTAATAAATTTAAGTATTTCTTCTGGCATTTTCCCGGATATCTTTAAAATCGCTAAGGTCATTCCCTTGCATAAAGGAGATAGCTTCTTAGATAAAAATAATTTCCGCCCCATCAGCCTTTTGAGTGTATTCTCCAAGATCCTTGAGCGTATAGTTAAAGAACAATTAGTTTTCTATCTTTCTAACAATCAAATCTTGTGTGAGTGTCAGTATGGGTTCAGAGACGACAGGAACATTTCTGATGCTCTTTTTGATGTCAACAGACAAATCAATGATGCTATATCTGACAACTTGCGCATTATTTTAATATTTCTTGATTTGAGGAAGGCCTTTGACAGCATTGATAGAAATAGGCTGCTCCTTAAATTGGAGGCCACTGGAGTTCGGGGTAATGCGCTTTCATGGTTCTCAACCTACCTCACAAGTAGGCTACAGACCGTGTCTGTCTGTGGGACCGAGAGCGACGCGCTTCCGGTGGACTACGGGGTGGTTCAGGGCAGTACGCTCGGCCCAATTCTGTTTTTGATTTATATTAACAATATCTCTAAATTGAATTTATATGGCAATCCTGTTTTATTTGCTGATGATAGCTTAATTTTAATAAAAGGTAACGATTGGGGTGATGCCCGTTCTAACGCTCTACATGACCTCATGGTCTTAAAAAAATGGTTTAACCAAAACATTCTTTCATTAAATACATCAAAGACTAAGTTTATGCCCATCTCTCTCCGAGAGACCAGAGACTATGCCCTCGGCGACCTCGTGGTTCATAATTGTGGCAGTTACAATAATGATCTTTGTTCGTGTGAAACTATTGAAAATGTATCGTCTTATAAATATTTGGGTGTCTTCTTTGACAAGCGTTTTAAAATGGTCTGCACATGTTGAATATGTAAAAAAGAGAGCAAGGAAATATATATTTGCGTTTAAAACATTTAAGTGAAATTTTAAATGAAAAAGAAATTAAACTTGCTTACTTTGCCTATGCCCAATCGTTGTTCTCGTTTGGAATAATAGCCTGGGGTGGAGCGTATATAAAAACTCTTTTACAGCCATTGCAAGTGGTTCAGAAGGCAATCTTAAAAGCCGGTTTCAAAAAATCTAGGAGATACCCAACTGACACTTTATATCAAGAAACTGCCATTCTATCAATTCGAAAAATCTTCATTAAAACACTTCTTGTTCACATTTATAAACATTTTTATACAATTTTCTCTACAACTTCACATTCTCATAACACACGATATTCACGGAATATTGGTGTGGGTGTATCTGTCGCATCAATGCAAATCAGTAAATCCTTCTCATCTACAAATTCTCTTTATATATCCCATCTCGTGTATAGAAATATCTGTAAATACTTTCCAGACAACCAAATATTCACCTCACCTTCAATACTTACATGTAAGAAACGTTCGAATGAATGGCTGTATCTTATCAGCGCGGAGGAGGCCGAGGCAATTATCACGGCTGACTACAGAAGGACCTGACTTTTGACCCTGCCTCCCCCCTCTTGATGCCCCTTCAACAGCACTGATGCCTTTAGATGGACTTTTCCTATTTTATACTTTTATTTTATTTATTTTTTTTTTTTATTTCATAACAGTTCGTAAAGAAATCTGCTAGTAATGTGTTAGGTTGTTCTGCAGGTAGACTTTTTGATCTTTAAAATACACCACTCCTTAATTTTGTTTTTCTTCTCTTTAAATATTTCCTTTAAACTATTTGTAGTACTTACGCTGATAAATTTCAATGCCGTACTATGTAGATACGCGCGTGCGCGCGCGTTTGTGTGTATGCGTGTATTGATGTTATAATATGATAATTAATCACCAGATTAAATTCGTCCAAAATCTCCAGGGAAGCAACTCGAGCCTACGCACAGGCTTTTCCGCCCATGTAGGCTCATTTCCTAGGCCACTTTAAATCTGATGTGTATAATATTTTTATGTATAATGTTGTTATGTAAACATTTAACTAGTATAGTAACAAGACAATATAAATTTAATAGTAAATTTGCACGCATGTAAATATTGTTTGGAAATAAATTATGATTCAATTCAATTCAATTCAATTCCATGATACCGTGTTCTCACCACTCCTACTCCAGCTGTGGACTCTCAACAGACTCCAAGTCTCACAAACACTCTACAAAAGACCACCATGACAAGTACAGCCACCAATAAAATGTAAAGACTATATTTGCTCTGCTGACTGTTGTCATGCTTCATGCTACTATTTATCAGGAGAGACTGTGGTAACTCTGTATATTTTGAAACACCTGCCCAAATGTTGCAAATGACACAGTGTACCGAACGTGAGCTGATCACGTGTTTCAGCTGCAGCCGGTCACCGAACGCCAAACAGAGATGTGTGTGGCCGAGGTGTGTGCTCCAGGTCGTGAGGATTTGCCTTGTAATACTCTAAAAACAATATTACAAATCATCTTCGTCCTCTCAATCTTCTAATCAATCTTATCCTAACTTCTGACGTTTTCCCCAAAGGGTTTTAAACTGACTATGCTTATTCCATTACACAAAATAAACTGCGTATCGGACAAGAAGAAATTATAGATCTCTTCTTTAATGTGATAGATACGGTACCTGAGAAATGTGTTTTAATAATATTGGCATTAAATGTTTTTCGGACAGGAAAACTACTTCTAACGCGTTTATTAAATGATGTTTTTTAAATTCTAATAGTTTTTTTTGGATTCAGCCAAAGCCTTCGATCTAATTAGCAGAAATTGATTTAAAGAACACAATTTGTGGGTATAAGAGGAATTGCATAAAATGATTCAAAAGTGATTGAAAACTCATGTAAACCTCTAATATAACCGAACTAAAATTGAGAGACCATGTTTCATGAAATATTATCCTTCATTTCTCACATCAAAAGATTAATTTATGAATTCCATAATCAAGATGTTTTATCCAAAAATCACAACTCCACGAACGATTTCGCTACATTCACAGGGACATTTTATCCAATAGCCTATGGTTGCCAACACGAATAAACGTTAAATAGTTTTTAAAAAAGGTTCAACAAAATTCGTTCACTTTACGTCCCAATAATATGTTTGATTAGAATTTTCAAATTTATAAAATAAACTAATTACATGCTTCCACGAATACGTACAGAATAACTGACAATTAAAATAATTTGATACTTCTCGTCACGGACCGTTGCGACTAAATTCAACTAAAGTTGAATTAAAATCTCCGTTATATTACGAAAAATACTTATAATATCACATTCAGTTGTATTTGACATTCTTTTAACATATAGTCCGTTCAATTATACAAGATGTGTTTAAAATTATTGACAAACGATTTTATTAACTTTTAAACTATTGATTTATAATCCACAATTATTTGTACTATGGGTGGTAAGAAAGTATCTGAATCATACTTTCTTCCGTTTTTAATTATTTAAATTGACAGCTGATTAACAATGACCCAGCTGACCAAAATTAATCTACGTTTTAATCATAAAGTGTGTTGTATTAGTTGACTGTCAATAATCACCTCGTAGGCTGGTCATTGTGTTGAACATATTTCAAACTATGATCCAGAAGAAAATGTTTCGAATTTTCCTGAGTATATTCAAAACCAAGTTGTGATTTTAGCCTATATCGTATTTTATAAAATTAGTTCTGCAACTCTTAAATTTCTGAAATTTTGTGCACCTGAAGTGCACAATGGGCTGTAGTTACATTCGCCTCATACCTCTTCTGCTGAGTCGGCGACAGGACATTACTAGGATATTTACTACTTCATTACTATTGAATATCCACTTTCACTTCTTGTATGAAAATAAAAAAGTGTTATCTGTATGATACTGCTCCCTAAGATAATTATAGCATCAATGATATCCCGGTTTATACGGTTAGGCCACACGCCGATTACTCTGCTTGAACCCAGGAAAATGACAACGCTTGACCAACAGTTGGACAATCCCTGGGAAGCATATCGGGGACAGCTTTGACACTCCTCATCGATGTGTCCATGGTTTTCGTCATATGATAGACACACGTTTGTTGACAATGGCGCAGCCTATGCTGTGTAAAGCTTGCATTTTGAACCATGAAATCAGTTTAAGAAGAGCGTAGGTGAAACATAAACATTCAAAGCCATGTGGAAGGTTTTATCTGATTCATTATTTGGTATATGAATTATTTGAACTAAAACAAAAACCATTTTATCCTGCAGAGAGATCCGCAAGTTACACAAAATCTCTGTACATAATTTTTTATTAGTTTAACTGCACCTTATTATCCAGTTTAAAAATTATTAATTATATGTGTTAGGGTAGATAGACAGACGAATACTTCTTAAAATCACTGTAAAAGTTGTTTATCAATTAGCAATTGACTAAACTTACATGAAATTGGACTTAAAAGTGCAATCCTTGTTCTTGTTAGATATTTATATTTAATTTCCCAAAAGCTTACATAACCACTTTTGTTACAAAAGTTTTCTGGAGATAAGGCTTTCTTCTTTCAAATAAAATAATTTAAACTATCGTTAACTTCTTGTTTCAGAAATAAAATCTAACTAAACATTTAACTTTCTTATAAAACTAAATTAAATAAAGTTTATAATTTAACTCAAAATATAATGTACTTTTCTCTATTATAAACGAGGCTAGATAAAAATGAACTAAACATTTCCTGAAATATTCTTCATACAACAATGTGTCACGACATGTTCCTGTTGGTACAAACTCAAAGTTCAAACTATAATTTAACTATGTTTCACCCAAAAATATTTACTCAAAAATTTATATCTTTATATATACAAATTATTCTGACTTTTGAATATAAAATGGTTATTACAAGTTACTTATAAATTATGTTTAAGTTGAAGACATTACATTGAACAATACTTGCAACGACATGTGCTCTCTTTAAAACTTGCGTTTTATCTATTTCTGATCCTGAAGTATCAAATTGTTGAAAATTAAAAAATATATTGCAAAAAGATGTAGAGTAAAAAAAATCAATAAAACGGGGTATCGAAGGACCCAACAGAACGTAACGAAAGCGTACAGACTGGCACAGACGGAGCCTGTGTGTTAGTTGCCCTTTAATATTGCGACCCCAAAATTAATACAGTTCTTCTTTGAACCAATAAAACACTAAGTACCAAGTTTCAAGTCTCCAGGACCTTTCTATCAAGGGTAAAGAACAGAGGAAAGAACAATAACTCAAGTTATAGAAGGCGCCCTCGGGTCTTTGATAAAGGTTGAAAATGAAAGACATATAGGAGTAATGTACTATAAACCAACAAATCTTTGTATAAAAACACGTTGTTTTACTTGAAAGTTTCAAATATACACCGATAAAGGGTAATGTAATCTCATTTATGAGTAAGCAATTTAAACACAGTATTCCGTTATTAAATCTTTTCATGTTTAGAATTCTTTTCCTTAAATTTTTTATAAGTATACTTATTAATCATAGTTAATTACATTTTGTCAACTCATTCATGTTTTATGTATATGAATAAAGCACTAAACATGGAATTAATTAACACTTACAAACAAAACTTTCTGGTTGTTGTTGGTAGTTAGTTATTTTAGTTAATTTATGCCTATTGTAAAATATACTTGAATTTTGTTTTTTAAAGTCACATACTGTTAGGTGTGTTCCTAAAATTTGTATAAATACACTATTTTATTTTAATTCACAATTGAGAAGAGTTCGAATTTGGGATGGAAAAATTTAAATAACAAGAAGTGACAGTACATTTTCCTTCCACTAATACAAAAGGACACCCCAATATTTTTTTCACATGTTCCTTCTGATGTGCATATTTTCTAACTTGGGTTGCAAGTCTCGGTTTTGACCTGAAGGCTTGTGAACAATTTTCATACAGAAATGTAACACATAACAAAATTTTTATCTAAGGCAAACATTTTACAATTAAATGTCTAATCATACAACATGAACGCAAGTTTTGTTAACGCTTTTACCTAGATCAGTGATCCTTTGACAAGTGCATCAGATGAGAACGAAAGTCCAGACAAAGACCTAAATAGCTAAAGACCTAAACAGATCTTGCGCCGAGTTCAGATACAGTCTTGATCAGTAAACCATCCCGACTTCTTCCATGGATGGCTAAAATAATGTAATGATGATGAAGATAGTAATTAAAGCATATTGGCGTTTATAAGGGTATATAACAACAGTATATAACCATTACAAGGTATACAATAACCCGAGAAATAAACAAACTGTTGTGGTGGAATACAGTGAGGGATTTCTATAATGATGATACAGAGTTTAATTAAATACATTGTCAATGCATTGATACTATTGTACTGTACACTATTACACAGTATTAATTAAACTTTTTAATTGTGAACTATGTCAAATAAAAGCATTGTTTGCTAAAAATATCTATATTGGTATTGCTGTACCGGTTATTTGACTTAGGAGAAAGAGTATACTAGTACTGGATAGAATAAGAGGTGGAACGGGAAACCAAACATGATTCATATTATATAAATGTTAACTAATACTTATTTATCTTTAACTGTAGTAATATTCTCGGTAAAAATTTACTTTTCATATAATCAAGTTTATGATGGATGCTATATTTAAGAAATGCACTACTCCTAGGGAACCAGATATAAAGGATATAAGAGGTAGTACTGTTTTTTAAAACTATATTGTTTTTGTAGAATTACTAAAATAAGGTAAGAGTACGAGTACACCACAACATGTGTCGCATAACAATTTTCGCTAAGGTTGTATGGAATCTTTCGTCACTATATTCTCTTGAGAATTCATTTTCTCATTTCATTCTTGAGATGCTTCGAAAGATGAAATTTTTCTTAAAATACTCGTATCATGTCACTTGGCACACTCACTTGTTAATTAAGTTAGGTTTCATAGCAGTGTTAAATTAATAAACGTTATTGTGAGCTAGGGAGGGTACTACAACGTAAGAGTGCGCTGAAACCAATCTTACTACCGACTGTTAAAGTTAGTTTTCCACTTCATTATTTTTCTTTTTACTCTATGAACCAAAAGATATTGGGATAGGTACGCTACCTAGCCCCAGTAGTCCAGTAGTTACGTTAATCTAACAACAAGTGTAATTATCCTACCCGGTCATACACACTTGGGGCTGGGGGATATGTCACTTTTTAAAATCTCAAATGATTGTACTCAGTTTGTTTACACATTGAAAATGTGTAAACAATCGTGTGAAATATGTAAAAATATTCGCTAAAGCTCATCCAAATCACATGGAGTGACATTCACCATCATCGAACTCAGTGTATAAGACAAGGCGATCAACTCTAGGAGACCTCAGAATATATCAATTTTACAGCAAACTTTAAATTGAGAACTATTTTCTTATTACAGTTAGAAAATATTAAAATTAAATATGGCAATCAACATAAAAATCTCTTATAGAAACCCCTTTTTATTTTTTTTACGGATTCGGATTTTGCATTGAATTCTAAGACTTTTTTATTCTTGTTGTTTTATTTTTTTATTTAACCGTTTGGACTCTAGAAGCGTAGATATTTTTAGAAATTCCTTTTCCAACAATTATTAAAGATATTTGTTTAACGTTTTGCAAACATTAAAATTTATCTCAGAGTGCAATATTGTTTTATTTGAATGATAAATTGGAGCGTTAGCCTTCCCTTTAGTGACCAAAGCAAACATCCCACTAATATTATAAATGCGAAAGTTTGAATGTTTGGAGGTTTGTCCTCGAATCACGCTGAAACTGATATACGGATTGTGCTGAAATTTGGAACAGGTATAGCTTTTGGTCTGAATTAACATTTAGAGTGATTTTTACCACCCATAATACATTCATTTCACCAAATAAAGTCGAATTCAAATTGAAAACTTAGTTTGTTTACATTCGAATGTTATGATAAGAACGAAACTTATTTTGACAGCTGTTTACAGCTATAGTTCGACAAACTTTCTGAAACATCTGTTTACATTTGAATTTTATCAATAATAAGTAAACAGTGCTTGATCGGTAGTGTAATGCAGATAGTAAATAAAACATTAATATATAAATTTTACTCCAGATTGCGCCAGTGACGAATTAAAATAATCTAATGCATTAAATACTGTTATAAAACTAACCTTAATGAACAACATTTATGAATGTTTTCACATAAGTTACTTTAAACTGTTGGGCTTCCTTGACATTATGATATTACATGTTAACAATGGCTTACGGAAAAAACAGAGAAATGAATACTAACGTACCTTAACGATTCATTATTTCCCTGGCTACAGTCCAAAAAACAAGTGTAACGCAAAACTTTAATAACGATTATTTTGGAATGTTGCATAACCTTAATAAGGATTTCCCCCTTATAAAAAAGTACATAAGAAGTAGGTAGGACTTCCCCCTAGGTCGTAATAGGCTTTTCAGTCCTAGCAAACTCAACTATGTCAACACGATTTTGACCGAAGTAGATTTCCGAGAAGTAGATAATCGAACGCATATAAAATTTGATCGAGGCAATATGGCAAGCTAAACTGTGACATAGTAAGTAAGTGAATTTAAATGGTCTTAAGTAGGCACTATTTAATCGAAGTAGGCATCTCGGTCCTACGTAAGTGTATATATATATATATATCTTCTTCGTCAGAACAACAAGGCAAACTCTACTATTATAGTACTGGAAATATCTTAGACCTGAAATATATGACAAGGACTGGAAAATATACGCTTTTTGACCGAAGTAAGTTTCCGAGACCTGCGTGATCTGAGATTTGTAGTTTCTTAATCGGGATGACAAGGCAGATTCAGCTGTGACGTTATGTATATAATTAATTAGAACCAGAAGTGCTCCTACACGTGCTAAACATTATGTAATAATTAAGTTAAACTCTGATACTATTTACCACGAACTTAAATAATATCTACCTGATGTATGCCTACTTACGTTTTAAAATTTTTATTGGATTCCCATCATATTACATCATAATTAATTTCTTTTATTAAGTAATATAAGGACTTTGGTTCTAAGATTGCGTGCGAAGCCGCGGGTAACAGCTAGTTTAACGATAAATGAGAGAATGTGAGCATCCATGTGTGTTGACGAATTAAATTAAATTATTTTGGGAGAATTAAAAAAAAAAAACAGTGGAACAGTGTTATAATTTATATAACATAATTATATAAATTATTATGTTTGTGTTTTTTTGAAAACACATGATGATGAAAATGAGAACTCGGACATCTTTTGGCTTGTCCACTGGACATTAAGTCATCTACTTGGCTCTCTGTTCGTTGTACGGAGGATAGATAACTCTTGTTTCCTGCGTTTCCTCCAGTATGTACGGACACTACAAACTATGCCTGTAGTAATGGACTGACTGTATTGTCAAAGTGTATTTCCTAAATAAAACCCAGATATTTTTCAATATTGGTAATTTTTATTCTAAAGTGATTCGTTTATTGGGTTTTTCTCGTTATTATAGCGTATTGTAAACATTATAACGATACCAATGATACCAAGCAGACGTATAGTACACTGAAATTGTGGCAGAATATTGCTTAGTCGTGAGTCTAAGTTGTTTCTGAATAAACAGTCAGTGGAGACGGAAGACGGCAGGAGCCGGGCTAGTACAAAACCACATGTGCGAGGCGACTACCTGGCTCTTCAGCCACATCACTAATTGCTAAAACTATAAATATAAGATACGACGGTTTGCAGTGACGATGTAGCTTTTCAATAGTTGTTTAGAATTAAGTCCAATGCAGTCAAAACAAAAAAAAATTATAATTTATATGAATGTCTAAAAATGAAGGTAAATAAACGAAAACAAAGTGGAACATAACCTTGAGGTATTGTACTTTCTGGTTGGGTAATGTGGACCACTTTTCTTCCCGCCGCGGCGTTCTACGCGGTCATTGTTCTCCAGTATTATGTTGTAGTCACTTCACGCTCACGTAGTTCTTACAGGAACTAGGCCCCTTCCTAAAGTCGGCCGCCGTAATCGAGAAGGCAGTGGCTACGCGACAGTCAGCGGTGCCGTTGCTTTGGATCGTGAATCCGCGATCGCTTCAGTGAAAGTGCACCGACGAGATCGAGTTACTCGCGCGCCAGTTGACGGTCACGTGATACTGTGTACGAGATTTGCCAGTGATTGCTAATCAATCTTAGCTTTTTGTGTTGTGTAATCGAGTGTATATGTCCAGTGTTATATCAGAACGGATACAATTAATCCGTGCAATAATGGATTAGTAATGGACTAATTCTGATTAATCCATTCATCCATTGTCATTAAATATATTTTGATATTGGCCATAACCAATATTATTTCAAACAAATATAAATAAAATTGGTGTATGGTCATTTATTTAAATGTCAATCTACGTTGTTATTAAAGTTAACCAGACATTAAAAATCTCATTCAATTTAAGGTCGGATGAAAAAGTATACAAATTTTATAAAATTGCATACACTATCAACGTACTGAAAAACTGCACAGTGTTTATCACCTTGAATGGGTTTCAGGATTAAAATGTATTTTCATTACTTTAAACGATTGTTTATGACAAATTATCCACAGTACAGTGCAAACCTATTTCTTGTGAAAATTAAAAAATATTATTCTTAATATATTTTGAAACAATATTTCATTGTACTTTTTTTTTTGCACAAAAACAGTTTTTTCTTTACTAAGTGAAAACACTTTGGGAACTCCAATAATTATTATCATTAACCACATTATTTATCAAAGAAAGTATAAGTAACGTATTATATTTTAATCTTGATTGGTTATAAAAACTTAAATAATAATGTCAAGTTTTTATAGTATTTCTTGAAATATTATTTCTGGAACTTTCCTAAGTGTACTTTTTCTATAACTAAACCAATATATTTCACTTTCCTCAGTTTTATTTATAATTTTTTTAACCTATTTTTGAGGAGAACAGAACCTAAACATTTCCAGTAGTTACGATATTTTTTCATTTCACATCTGAAGTACTCTTTATATTTAAATTAAATCTTTACATTGACGGTTATAATAAATGAAGTTCAACCTAAAACCTCATGTAAATCTTTATATATTTGAAGTACGACTTTTCGGAAATGGGAATTTGTGGTCTGGGATTTTCTCAAGTTGTATGTAGTAAGTGGTCAAAATTTAATGTAAATCGTTTACACGTGTGAAAATGTTCTTTTCTAAGTAAAGTTTTTTCTGTTTGTAGAAACATAAAAAGCCGTGGAGTTGAATTAACAACTAAGTGGTATTCAAACAATAACATTTGCAATCTGAATTCCATAGTGTAAGGTTTTATGTGTATCCAACAGGAAAATTTGGTACTTTATTAGTTTCAGACCAAATAGTTTTTTATTACTTTATGACATTAAACAAAATATCCTGTAATGAATTAGAGAGATTTGAATACATTATATAAGTCAAATTTAACCAAATATGCGAGCAGCCCTTGGAATTTTTTAGACGATTGGATATACTATAAAACATATCCTTCATGATTTATGGTTTTCCAAAATACATACTCCAACCAAAACTCAAAATATGTGACCAGTGTATACTTCTAACTATGTATGGGAGAATGAATATTAATTAATGAGAGAAAGTAAATTAATTACACAAGAACGCAAGGAGGTAATATCAGTCACGCTATATGCATCTGGCCATGGCCTTCATTCAGTGCTGGTAGGAATGTACCATGTTTGTACTAATATTGTTCTTGCGTCTGCAGAGAAATACATCACCATAATTATTTTATGCTTTCAGTATATACTTAGTTTTTTTTTTAATTTAAATTTTACATGAAAAATAATTTTTTCATGCTATGTGGCGTTTTAAGGATATTTTAGGAGACAATACTTGTGTAAGCATTAATGCTTATCCACTGTTATGCTAGTGAGTTACCACTAGTCCAAATACTTGTGTAAGATATTAGATATTTCGCCCCCTATAATCTTACGATTTTTAGGAACTACAAGCCGACATAGGTATTGCATCATAACTACACACCGAATCATCATTTACAGTAGTTTACACATTATTAATTTTCCAGTAATCGGTATTATGTAATATTAAACAACAGGTAAGAAAAAGCTTTCACCTGTAAAAATCAGTGAGTTTTAATTTAAGCTTTATGTATGGTCTATAGTGAGCTTTCTAGTTTTGAATTAAATTACCAGAACTAAAGTTTTAACAACTTGTGGTTGACGAACTTTATTGGAAAAGTGAATGACCGGTGCGGCGGGCCTCCCCTCTCTACTCCAGGACCTCTCTCCTGTGAAGCCATGTGCCACTCGCTGTCTCCCAGTGTATCCTAGAGTCCCGTGCCATCACCTTCTAGTCATGTCCTCCTTCGTGTGGCCTTCTAACTATCACTGGCACGCCGCACCCCCCGAGTCTCCTGGCTTCCAGGACAACTTCTTCCCCACGGCTGAACCGCTCTTCGCTCCCGTCGACCCGTTGCCCACCAGGCCACCTTTGGAACATGGTGAGTCTTTTAGTCTTCCAGAGGGTAACGTGTA
Organism: Homalodisca vitripennis; assembly: GCF_021130785.1. Taxonomy (NCBI): domain Eukaryota; kingdom Metazoa; phylum Arthropoda; class Insecta; order Hemiptera; family Cicadellidae; genus Homalodisca; species Homalodisca vitripennis. The sequence continues at coordinate 46,120 of NW_025779898.1, forward strand.
AGGAAGAAACTCATTTCAATATAAAGGGAGATCTTTTATTTTTACCTAGACGCATTTTAGCTACAATTACGCTGATTACTTTCTTTAAAAATTGATACATTACAAACACAATTTCTGAGCTGCAGTTGAATTATAACACGCCCTTATGAGGTATATTAACAGGTAATAAACGAGTTTATAATTTTCAGAGTTTTATGATCTATTTCTACTTCCTCTATTTGAGGAATAAGAAGACAGGCACAGTTACTCTGTAACTATGTTACTCGTAAATAATTCTGCAATCGTTCCACTCCAAAATTGACCAAAAAAAATGTGTAAACCCCCGCCTTTCATCTTAAGCGCCTATGCTTTGTATGGTATCAAAAAGAGTTGCCTAACTGCCTCTTGAGTGACATCCCTCGGTTAGTATTACTTCAATAGCAAAACGTTTTTACACAAAGAATACATTTTAATTACAATTAAAACTAGAAAAAAATTGTCAACTTATCTTCTAAATCCCGCTATAAGCCCCTTTGTATGTGATTTCTTACACCGAAAATAACTTATTTATATTGCTGGTCGATCTCATATAAATTAAATAAATAAAAAAGAATAAGAGACTGAGGAAACGCCGTTGGTGAATTTACCATTCAATTTGAACTGTATTCCAGTAATGTATGCAATATTATTGCTGGTAATAATTATTTCTTGGACAATTACATTGCACAGTTCATTATAACCAGCATGTCAGATTAGTTTTTTCATTACAGTAGTGAACTACCTTTCTCACAAAAATCTCTTTCACATGGATTGGATTAAGATTTATTTAGCGATATGACTTAAGTTAATTTAATCAGTACATTGTATGGCAAAATATTATGTTATATAATAGTATTTTTAAACTAAAAGTATATTTGACCATTCAAAAATATTAATATTATGATAATTATGTCATCGTGGTACACTTACATTTCAGTTAATTAGAACTCATCGCGTGTTTTTGATATGTAAATGAAATATCAGAACCTTATTAGCTCTGTACATCGAGACGGTATCGACACATTCGTGTTTAAGTTGGGTTCCGCATGCCTTCCAATTTAATTAGCACCTACTTGGTGAAATCACCAGTGGACTCCGGTACCCTCCTCCTATATTTAGATAAGATGTATTGTGACTTTGTATTTGAGTTAACGATTTTAAAGACGCACAAGTGTCGCCCTTGAAACAAATAAGGACCTTCATAAATTAATGGTTATAAAATTTCAGTATCTGAGAAAATGAGAAAGAAAGTAGTAAGCGTTATGAGCCATTCGACTTCTAGTTAGCGTAGGACCCTTATCTTTGATTACAAATATGTTTCTTCGTAATTCATATCAGTTCAGAAGTAAGTCGGTGGGGAACTGGATTGAACTTTTTTCAACAACTTTAATGAAGTTCAAACGGTTTAGAAACTGGCAACTATATACTTGTGAGGGGGTAATTATAGCACATTCTTTAAATTTAATATGAACGCCATCAGATCCAAAACACGTCTTAAAATATTTTTAATTTGTTTTACCTTCACTACGTTGGGCAGCAAAAAGACTCATCACAACAAAGATTAAAATATAGATATAGATGCTTTCTTACATTTAAAATAAAATTTATTTTTTAACATGCATATCTTGTTAGCATTAATCTAAAAGTTTGGTAAAATGAAAATTTTGTTCTTCCTATTGAATCGATTGAGTTCACATTAGTATCAAAAGTAAAATTGAAAAAAGTAGATGTGTGCACGAGGACCAGTAAACAAAACTCGCTAGTGTTGCATTATATTCAATACTGGTAGTATACTCCTAGGTCTGGCCGTAGGACCGCACTGTAAACACCCTAATAACACATATACTTATTCACGTTTCGAAAATTACTATTAGGAATACGTATACGTATTCGAAATACTTGCTAATATTTAAATACATGGAGATGTAAAAGAATGGTGAAAGAGGCTGAAATGTATGATTATATATTTAAAGTCCTAAAAATAATCAAATATTTTCAACCCAACCGTAAGTGTTATACACAAAGTTTGCCTAAATAAGAATTTTTTATTTAATGGTGTTTTAAAAGATTTTATAAAAAGCAAAAATATAGTGTTTGATCAGTGGTGTACTGAAAAATAGCAATGACAAATGTATTTTCTAACTTTTATTGCTATGATGCCAGTGGACGAATTCAAACAGTTTTATACTTTGGGTCTACTACCATAAAATCTCTTTATACATACTAGCATACCTAGTAGTTGTTCACGGCTTTCCAAGCAATTTCTTAGGCTGTGATGTATTTGGCACTTTGGGCTCGAGTGAATTATATTTCCGACGCCAATGTTGAATTTACCTTTTTGCCACGATCAGGGAAATCTGTCAAAAATGTTTTAATTTGGTCATTTAATTTACTTCCGATCTTAGTATTTTTTTGTCCCATAGCTGTTTTTTTTTTCTTATTTCCCAATCAGTAATATATATATATATATATATATATATATATATATATATATATATACTTACACAGATCTGAGAAACCTACTTCTCTCAAAAGAAAACTAAGATCAGTTTTATAACAATCTTTAAATTGATATTAAGGGTTAGATTAACTTTATCTTTTATATCACGCCATTGCAAGTACTGGCCAAAACAGTGTTAAAATTAATAGTAAAAATTAGATAGTAAACTTTGTTTTTTATATATTCATTACATTACTGACCAAGCACTGCATATATGTTAAAAATGTTTGATTTATTCATATTTTTGTTAAAACTTTTAATTTTATTATTTGGATGTTTTCTTACTTTGTGCTGAACAGCTGTTGCAGGAAGGTTGAAAAAAAAGTGTTGTCATTATCATTTCTCTTCGCTTTGACACTATGAATGTAAAAAAATTGAAAATAGCGGTTAATTGAATTAACCACTAGATATGGTTTTGCTGGCATAAAAATAATGTTTACACACAAGAGATCATAGGTCAGAGAAGCCTACTTCCGTCAAAAATGAACTAAGATGGGTTTTTATATAAGTCTTTAAATGTATGTCTAAAAGTTAGATAGTAACATTGTCTTTTAGATCTAATATTTAAGGTAAATTAACAATGACACTATGCGTTTGTTTCTTTATGGAATGAAAAAATATTGTTAATATTTTAGAACATTTAGAGTTGGAATTGGTACATTTATTCAAAAGCACGCAGTTCAGCGAACTTTCATCTAGCATAGTTCTTTACCGACTGCTTGAAAGAGATTATTCGGTGTCAAATTCTGACCATTTTATGTTTTAGGTCATTTTGTACTTACCTAATCGCTGAAATCTAAAACGTCGTTAAAACAATTGTTATTCCTTAGAGAATGTACTCACTATAAATGTTAACAAATTGAAAAAAATAAAAAAATGTCTACACAGAACAGTTAATTACATTAGACATGGTGTTTTGATTAATATTCCACAACTTGGGGGTTTTCGCCACTTTGAGGACCAATGGAGCGTAGCCTGGAGAGATTTTCGAAATAAGATTAGGCCTATATTCATCCCAGGGACCAAAATGATGTCCATATAAAGTTTTCAGTTCAATAGGTTGAATATTTTACGGGGTAAAAGCGAAACAAACCGTGGCAGTTTCACATTTATAATATTATTGGCCTTTTTTGACATTGTAGTAAGGCAGGTTCTGCAGTGGCTGAAAGAGAAATACAGAGGGAAGGGCACTAACACGGCTCAAACGAGCCATTCTCTCCGAGATTCACAATCTGAGGAATTACGTGAGCACAGCAGGCCACGACCATTGCAAATACATTGTAATGGAATAATACTGTGGAATAATGCACCAGACACAAAGTGCAATTTTGGAGGACCGAGGAAAACCATGGAGAGCGGTGAGCCCATGTTGCAATGATGAAGGATAAGGACGCTGACCAGACATAGGCTCAAAACCAAGTAAATCACTGAATAGTATTGATAGTGCGATGAAAACATTTTATTTAATATAAATTTTGGTCCCTTATTAAACATACGCTTATCACTGGTGTCATCTGCAGTGACAATATTTTAACACCTTTTCGTTTACTTGTATATTTACAAACAAATTAATAAAAAGTTTTATTTGTTATTTTGTAACTTTATTAGTTTATAAATTATATTTAATCCGAACTTTCTCGAACAGTGCATAAAGCACTAATTACAATATTGATGTTAAGAGTTGTATTATTTTGGACGCTGTCAATATTTATCAATTTAAAAAGTATTTTGAAAGATTAATTTTCAGTCATTAAGTTACCAAAATTCGACGTTTTTCTCTTCAGAAGAGCCAACAAAACTTAAAACTTTTTATTGATTTTATTGCTATTTTTATATTATGGTGGTTATTTATACGCCAATGGCAATCTCAGTTGAGCATAATAAACGTTTTTACGGAAAAAAAAACAGTCGAAACTCAAATACGTATGCCCTCCCCGGGAATTGAACCCGTGCCTCTCTATTAGAGCCACAGGCTTACCCCTACGCTACGGTGAAGTCACCGCTTAAAATGTCATAGCTTAAAATCACGTGGCTATTGTTTTCATTCGGAGGACGAACAACGAAGTAACGACTCCAGTTCCGACGCTTATGCTCATAAAAAAATTTAAAATTGTCGGGTAGGAAAGAAAGCAGGTGGGAAATCACTATTCCTGCGTTGCTACCGGTACAGATGTTTCAGAAAAGGAAAACAATATGTTACCGGTGTCCGGTGAGAAAAGTGGTAACTACTTCACCGGTTGCCAGTTATGCGCTTTGATCGGTGTAATTAGCAGTTCCAGTTGGTTAAGATTGTTTCACTTGGTTCATGGCCACCTTCCTAGTCTAGTTTTAAGGACACCATTCACGTGCAGTCGGTTTGATATAATTTCAAACTGCGTTATTATGTTTACTTTGTTGATTTATTTTTTTTTAACTTTTTTATTCACCAATTGGGCATTTAAAAATGTAAAATCTTCAAAATATTTTTGTCTCGATGGCATATTTATATTTTGTGAACACTTTTTTATGTTACACCTTGATAAACCTTGTTAAAAAGAAATTCATTTTTCCATGATTGGTAATGGGGAGTGACGGAGTTATTTAATGTTTTTGAAAGGGTTTACAGGAGCAAAAATTTCTCAAGTTCTATAAGTAGTATAGGAATGCGTTTTAAAAAATGTTCATGAAAATAACATCTTGTTTCTAATATGTTATGGTTCTACAAAATATTAAAACTAAAGTAACAGCATTAAAAATGCTTCTAAAAAAAGGAAATTTATTTAATATGTTACTCACATCTTTTTACAAAATCCAGGCTTTAGATTATAAAACTCTACTAACGGAACAAAAATTATATATACAAAACTATTTTTTTTTTAACAAGGTATACAAAGGTTTACACTCACCAAACAGGACATAAATAGATTGAGAATATTTGAAAGAAAGATTTTAAGAAGAATTTACGGTCCTGAATTAAGACAAGGAACATGGAGGAGGCGAAAAAATCAGGACCTGCTTGATTTTTTGAGCGGTGAGGATATTGTACGCTTCATTAAGGCCCAAAGAATTAGGTTGGCTCGGACATCTGACGAGAATGAACGACAACAGAGTTGTGGAAGAAGGTTGCTGAGTGGACTCCTGCTAATACAAGGCCCAATGGAAGACCTCGGATGAGATGGAGAGACGATGTGGTTGCTGACCTAAGAAAGATTGGAGCAAGAAATTGGAGAGAGAGGTCGTCGAGGACAGACCCAATGGAGACTACTGATTCACCAGGCCAAGACCCATGGAGGGTTGTAGCGCCAAGGGCGTAAGTAAAGTAAGTAATACAAAGGTTTAATATAAAAAAGTGTTTCAAAAAATAAATTGTACCTCTTTTGAAGTACTCCCCCCTTTGCACTGGAGAGTAAAATTTTTGGTCACTACCAAAAACTCGGGCTCTATTCAAGGAAGTACTGGCGAAAACCTCGGAGCCCTTTTTATCAATTTTGTAAAGGTTTTGTTAAAAAGTTGTAACTTTTTTTATTTTTGCAGATAGAGTTATAATTTTGGTTTTTGTTTTATTTGTCATAAAATTCTATAATGTAAAAAAATATATATATTTGTAATTACCTTATTTGTAATACCTTTTTTCATTTGTAAAAACAATTTTTTTGTAAAACTTTTTACAAAAATTAACATTTAGCTGTTATAACTGAAAAAAATTGCATTGGACATTATATAAAACTATTATTATTTCTAGATTCCTTACATAATTGTAAAACATGCAAATAAAACTTTTATAAACTTACCTCTATAAAACAAAAATGTTGTAGGCAGTTTTGTTAATTTCCGACAATTTCCCCAAATAGTGAGTTTATTTGTCAAATGATTGAATATTTACTTTGTTATACCTTTTTATGCCCCGTAATGCAGGTACTTTGGGATTATACCGACCACACCAGTATGAATAACACAAAAAAATAAATTTTATAGAAACAAACATGATAAAACGAAAAAACAACTCTTTAATTACAAAATTACAAAACTTACAAACGATTATCAATGGGGTCAGATTTCCGTTACATGCCCCCCAACGCTTAAACCTTTTTCAATGAACTTAGAACGTTATAAAACGATGTAGTTGAGTAACAGAACTAACATTCCATCAATCAACAAGCATTTCCAGCAAATTGTGATCGGTATTTTTGTCGCTGTTATCTTATCTTTCTCGAGAATCCCGATTACGTCAGGCCGCGCGGCATCACATGATTATTTAAGTTTTTTTGCACGGTACATAATTGCCTTTCCATTACAATTCAATTTATATTTCTGATCAGCCCCCTCTAGAATTTGATTATTTTACTGATAGGTACTATCTCGAAGGATATTTTTCATTCGTTGACATCAGCGCGCTGATAGCCGGAGGAGGCACTCGCATTTTGGGTGGCGGAGTGTGATCAAGAATAAAAAACAAGTTTTGTGTGTTTTTTTCAATAACGAGTTTAGTTTTTGTTTGGTAATGTTTGTTTTTGTTAGAATTTTTGTGTTTGGAGAAATGTAGGGGTAAAACACGGAAGTACAACAAAGCGACATACCCAGCTGAACGGGCGGCGAGACTCTGCAATCACGTTATCTACTAGACCGCTCGACTTTGACCCTCTGTCTGAGGATGGGGAGGGGTTTGCGATAAGACAATTCCTGTTTTATATTGACGAAAATATTGTTTTACGCTAATCTAGTAATCAGTAGAAGCAAAATGTCAAATAACGATTCATATCTGGGTGTGGTCGGTATAATCCCAAAGTACCGTAATACTTCCCTAACTTTCACTTTTGGCATCGTCAGATGATTCCGAATCCGTTACTGACAAAAATATCACTCAGATCGTCAACATAACCTTATTGACTGAAATAACTTATCAGACTAAACATAACAATGAAGATATCAGCTGTTGAAGTTGGGATCAAATCAGCTGACGAAAATGGTGAAGTTGACAAACCTCTACAACACAATGTAAAACTGCAAAATCACCGCTATAGATATAAAG
>NW_025779899.1:0-55227 GCF_021130785.1 Homalodisca vitripennis
GGGCATTAACACCTCCGAGAGAGGTGTGAAAAAGACACCCGGACCGGACATCAATGGATCCAGATCCCTTTAAGCGCAGGGGGAAGGTCACAAGGACCCCCCGGGATCTGGATCAAACAAGCCAGTGGACCCAAAGAAGAAGGGGGTCAAGGACACCCCCTGGGTCCACCACGGCACAAAAAATAGCCCACCCCCCAACAAAGACCTCGTTACAATTGGGGGGGCCATCAACAATACAAATACCGGATATGACTTTCACCAGTAAGAATACCATGGCAATACAACACAAGGACAAGACGGCAGGTTCTCCCTCTCGAATCCGCTCCGGATCCGGAGGGAGAGCCCCCCACAAGGACATGACGGACGACCTCACCCCTCCTCGGAAAACAACCGAGAGGATGGTGATGGGATCTACGGACGATGACTCAGAAGAATACGCGGTCGTGACCAAGAAAACGCAAAAATCGCTCTAGTCCGACACATGACCCTAGGACAAGCAAGAAGGACAAGGTTGAGGCCCCCGGAACTAAGTTGACGGAGCTGAGTACCGACGAAGATAGCGACGACACCGGCAAGGAAGAGGATGCAATTGAGTTGACTAGTTATGACGCAATTGACAGCTCCATTAGCCTGGTTTTGGGTAAGCTAAGGCTGCTTCAAAAGAAGGCGGGATCCGCGGAGAAAGTGCGCGACATAGAAAAAGAGCTGCATTCCGTACTTCGTAAAGCACGCATGCTTCACGAGGAAAACCTGACCCTCAGGGCGCGTCTTGAGGAGAGAAGTTCGATCATAAAGATCTTCAAGGAAACCGTCCCTCCACAGCATCATACAGCAACACCAGGACCCTCATACGCGCAGGCTGCAGCTAGGCAATCGACGTCCAGGACCATCCCACCCAGGTCTACGAAACCTACTCAGACGATCCTCGTCTATCCGAAGACGGAAGGAGCAACGTCTGAGGAGGTGAAGGACTTGGTGCGCCGAACTGTGGAACCAAAAGCCTTGGGCCTGAGGGTTCACAGGGTGTCCAAGATCCGGAACGGTGGGGTGGCAATTGAACTGGAAGGAAAGGATCAAGCCAAGAAGTTAGCCGAAAACGCTGCAGCCGGTCGTCAACACACGGGAACCCAAGAAAAGACTACCAAAGATCATGATCTACGATGTTCCAAGGGTCCTGGAACCCAACGAGATCGCGAGGGACGTGTTCGAGCAGAACATCCGCTCAACGGGGATGGAGCTGACAACCATCGTGGGAGGCTTCACCCCCCTCTTCAGGACGGGCCCCAGAGATCCTCAGACATGTCACTGGGTGTGTGAAGTCAGCCCAGTGATACGACAAACCCTCTTACGTACCGGACGAATCTGCCTTGGATGGAATTCATGTAAGACAGTAGATTATATCGCAACAACCAGATGTTACAGATGCCAAAGGTACGGACACCTGGCCAAAGCTTGCAACGCTGTAGGGGATACGTGTGGGCACTGCGCGAAGGAAGGACACACGATCAAAGACTGCAAGGACAGGAGCAAGCCACCCACCTGCACGAACTGCAAGAGAGCTGGAAGAGATTCCAAGCACGCACTGACATCTAACACCTGTCCCAGCTATCTTGCAGAGTGTTCCAGGATCTCGACACACACTGACTATGAATAGACCTAATCGACGAGAGATCCTGAGGGTCGGGCAGCTTAACCTCCGTAACTCCAAAGCTGCCTGTGACGAAGCCAGACACACGATGGCTGAGCTAAATTTAGACATTATCCTAGCGCAGGAACCCTACAGCGTTTCGGGCAAGGTCAGATGCTTCGGATTATCGTCCACGTACCTCATTATTGGGAACCAGCAACAGGAAGTGAGACCGATGGCAGCGATAGTCTGTAAGCCGGAACTGGAGCCACTGGAAATACTGCTGCTCAGGACGACACACTTTGCAGTGATGAAGATTAGGACAAATGCAGGACCAGTGACTTTCGTATCCGGCTACTTCCAATTCAGCCATCCAATAGACAATTACATCGATCAATTGGACAACATCTTGCGGAGTCTGCGTGGAGAACATGTCGTCGTGGGATTGGACGCTAATGCCAATTCCACGTTCTGGCATTCCGACGAGACAAACGGCCGCGGGTCTGAATTGGAAGCTTTGATCATAAGAAGAAACCTGGTGGTTCTCAATAATGAGGGTCCCAGCACTCACAGTTCGGGCACCAACATAGATGTGACACTGGCGACACCAGGCATCGCTCGATACGTGACATCCTGGAGAGTGCTGGAGAACCAGAGTATGAGCGACCACCGCCTCATGACGTGGACGATTGACTCAGCACTTGCATCGAATGAACGATCCGGTACGGTAATGAGGGTTAATAAGACGAACTTCGATAGGCTGAATAACATCATACAAGCAAGAATACAACAAGCAAGAATCAGCCCGGAGGAATTCACCACAGTCCTGAAGAAGACCTGTGCCGCGGCGATCCCCCGAGTTAAGAAGAAACGAGACGCGTTAGCCCCCTGGTGGAATGCCGGTCTCGAAAACCAGAAGATCGTCGTCAACCGAGCCAGAAGAAAAGCCCAGCGCTGCTGCCCCTGTAGGATGAGACTCGTTTACGCGGGCATCCACAGGAGGGAGCAGCTGAAGTATAAAAGCAATGATTAAGAAGAGCAAGTCGGACAGTTGGCGGCGGTTTGTGGGAGAGACCGGTAACGATCCATTCGGTTTCGTATATAAGCTAGGGGCTGACAAGCTTAGACTGAGGGAAGTTATGACCACACTGAGAATTGCAGATCAGGAGTACACGAGCGACATGGAGCGGACGTTGCGGCACATCCTGAACACCTTAATGACACCAGACGCGATGGGAAACGAAGATCATGAGCACCTAAGGATCAGGGAGGACGTCCTAGTACCGTACGACGGGCCGGTTGATCAGGACTTCACAATAGATGATCTAACCAACGCTATCGCCAAAACGAAGAAGGGGAAGGCTCCAGGGCCGGATGGAATCCCAGCTGAAGTCCTGAAAAATTGGTCCGCCGGGGTGGGAGAGATCTTCCTGGAACACCTGAACAGCTGCTGGAGAAGCGGACACTACCCATCCGTCTGGAAAGAAGCACTGGTGCGGATCATCCGTAAATCCGGGGACAGAGACTGGTCGGACCCAACATCTTTCCGACCCATTAGTCTACTATCTGTCCTCGGAAAGACTTTCGAGAGAATGATATGTGAAAGACTGACGAACCATATAGAAGGACAAGGACACCTGTGCGACTCTCAGTACGGTTTCCGGGCTGGGCGAAGCACAGTGGATGCTATTCAACGACTCCTGGATTGGACGACAGCAGTGGACTCAAAACACGCAGTAGGACTCTTCCTGGACATCAAGGGAGCTTTCGACGGGGTGTGGTGGCCAGTTGTGTTCCATAAACTTAGAAGCATGCGAGTATCTCAGAACATCTACCAGATCATCAAGAATTACCTGTCCGACAGGACCGCATATATGAAGCACGGTGGCTTGCCGCGCACAGATTCCCATCGAGAGGGGTTGCCCGCAAGGGTCAGTCCTGGGACCCATCCTGTGGAACTGCGTGTTTGACGACCTCCTGAGAATCCCACTTCCGCATGGTTCGTCGGTCATCGCTTTCGCTGATGACGCGGTCTTCCTTGTACAAGGAAGATCAAGACCTGACATTGAAGAAAAGATGGCGGAGATCTGCACCAGACTGGACAACTGGTCAAGGAGGGTGAAACTGGAATTTTCAGCTTCAAAGACAAAGGCTATGATTCTGGCCGGCAATCTTCATAGGGGAACGACCACCGTTGATCAGACTCTCCGGACAACGGGTCGGGTACGTGGAGCAACAGGAATACCTCGGGGTTCTGCTAGACAAGAAATTGACGTTCCTTCCCCATGTGAAAGCCAGTGGCGAGCGAGCCAAGGCACTCATGGGGAAGATAGTTAGACTAGCATGACTCAAGTACGGCATACGACCAGCCACGCTGCAGACCATCTACAGAGCAGTCTACACCCCGATGGTTGACTACGCTTCACGTGTCTGGGCCCACCGGGTGGAGAACGTTCATGTGCGAAGACAACTCCGGATGGCACAGAGACACGCATTACGTTGCATTACAGGGGCATATAGGACCATCTCATTCCAGGCAGTAGCAGTCTTCGCTGGAGAACTCCCGATCGATCTGAAGATCAAGATGGATAAGATGCTGGGGGAAAGGAATATAGGACAAACGTAACGGCACCAAACAACAACTCAGGGAGCAGATCCTGGATCAGTGGCAGAGGGAGTGGGATGAGGCGGACACTGGACGTTTCACCCACTCCATCTTTCCGGATGTCCGAGAGAGACTTCAACAGCTCAGGTGGATCCAGATTGACCATGTCCTCACTCAGTTCCTGACTGGGCATGGTCAGTTTGGTGAGTACCATCACCGCTTCGGGCACTCGGAGAACGACCTCTGTCACTGCGGAGAAGTTGACACACCGTACCACAGCATCTTCCACTGTATCGCCTACGATGACCTTCGGCAGGATCTTCGGACTTTCGTGGAGGAAACCCTGAACGTGCAGTGGCCCTGTGATTTCCGGACGCTTGTGACGACACCAGAGACGGTGACCCTGACAAGACACCCCGAGGAGTGACATGACGGGAAGAGTCAGGCAAACTTCGAAGTCGAACTGATCAGTTTTGACTTGAAGAGCCTGGCAAACTTCCAAACCAGAAACAGAAATTCAGTGACAACGCAAGGCATCATCATCACTAGACTCGACATCTCCCACCGGATACGACAACCCCGATTAAGACTTCCCCCCTTCGGCGGTGCTGGGACTGCGGCTGCACACCCGCACCAAGGCTGAGGAGCACCGCGGCTCACACCGTCGAAACAGTCCTCGGAACCTCCACCCTCCAGGAGCGTCGCAGCGGCAGGAGAGGATGATCCAACAACAGCACAGCACGACCTACACCTGACAGGACCAGAGATGGAAACCAGATCTGGAATTGACAACGTGAGGACATCATCTTCTGCCAGTCTCCGCCCCTGGACCCAAACAGATGACTCCAGCCAGCTGCAACGACTCTGCTCGCGGCCCTTGCAGCTGGCGGCCCCTTCCACCGACACCAGGACTCGTCCAATCCGTGGAGGGGCCCAGAAGTGCGCAGCACCAGCGAGACTAACAATCCGTTCCGAGGACATAACACGACTAACAACAACCCAACTTCCTTCCCCTGTAGTATCCTAACATACTCCTGCATGCCTGACTCCAACAAACATTCCCTTACCCTAAGCTTCCTTCTATCCTGCATGCTTACTAATAATGTTAAAATTAGGTTAAGTTAGATAGGATAGAGCAGGGACCTTTTGTAACTAGTTCAGGAACATCAAGAGTATAGTTTGGGTTTAGTAATAGAGTATGATGTCTTGCAGACACGTATATTCTAGAGTTATAGATTTAATTTAAAAAAAAAAAAAAAAAACGTTTTACTTTACAAAACAATAATATTTCACTTCCCTTCACAATAGGTAGACTCACAACCCGGGTATCGGCGTCTTGGCACGAGACATTGAAGCTGTAGTCTAAGAACGGTTATTTCTAGAAGAGGAGTAGAGTTGGGAAGTGGTAGCCATCTATTCAAACAACACGTGAGATACATCAGCTACGTAAACTCGCCTAAAACAAATTCGCGACGGTATTAGCCATTTAATGATACAAATTACTATTTATAACAACGTGCTCGTCGCCATAAGGACGACGCCACAACCTTTTATCTATCTCCATCAAGCAAATAAAAGATCTTCAAGGGTAAGTTACTTTACTATTCACATCTTTACTTTACGTTACATTCATTTTATACGTTTGGCATCAAAGGGCTAATTTAATAATACGAAAAGATAAATTTTACTTACGGACAAAGCGCGCGAGGTCTGATCGGTTACGTAGTTGGGCTGCTACAAAGGGTTAGAAGAAAAAAAATTCATACGCGTGCCAATTAGGTAGTTACTTCGCCCAATAATTTAGTTCCGGAACATTGGATGTAAAATAATATTATATTATACTGGCTGATTAGGTTGCGAAATTTACATTGTATGAAATTTAATTAACTAATTTACGGTACACGTTTGAAAAATAGAATTTGTTTTAACTGTATAAAATGTTTGGCAATTGTTTTACATCATTATATTCCTGTATCACAACATACACTCGGGGCTGTTAAATATTGCACGTTAAGAGAGAATCCTGAACAAATAACACTTAGATTCTGTCCTAGGCTTATCAACAGCAGAGGTTATTACATTTTTTAAATCTTTCTATTGAATTAAACTCCAAGCCTGAACTAATTTTTGTAATTTAATAATACAGAAGATAAGATAATTATGGTAACAATCAGTTGCGATAATAATTGTGAAGTTGAACTTCCTGTGGTACATACTTCTACTCAAACAAGAGTGCATACTTAGTACTTAAATTTCCCAAAATATTGTACTTTATAATAATAAATAAAAACTTTTACAATTTCGCTTTTCGGCGTATAAAATAACGCATTTATTCGATTTCCTAATTTTTTGTTCGTACTTAACGTTATTTCTTAAGGCTTTTAACACCTGATGAAGAGTATAGATTCCAATCCTCGAAACGTCGTAACCTAAAAAGATGACAAATGTACAAAGTCATATTATCGTTTTTATCATTATTAGCTTTTATCAAAACGAATTACGTTCATGAATGTATGCAAATCAACTATACCATTTTGCAATTATTGAGTGTGGATGGGAGACCCTAATATAAAAAAACCACAAACACACACACACACACACACACACACACACATTCACACTGCACGCCACGCCACGCCACGCCACGCCACGCCACGCCACACCACCCCGTAAAGCTCCTCTATCGTTATATATTTTTAATCGTATATCAAAAAAACTTATTTAAATGTATTGCAACACTATAATAATTCATGATAAGAAATTATGATTACACGTATAATCTTTTATAACGCTTAAACCTCTTTATCCAACTTTGGTTCATAACAATGATATTAAAAATATACCCCAAACTTATTGTTCTGGCTAAAGCTGATACAAGAGCATTACAATATATTTAAAGTAATAGTGATAGCAATGAACTAAAACACTAACTGTGCATATTTATATGACCTCACGTTCTAATATTTCACATGCATCATCAAGTTAAATTTTACGTTTTCATTCCATTTTAATTCCACATGGATATAACCTACTAAAATAATTTATATACTGTATTAAAATTATAAGAATGTAAAAGCCCAATTTACAATAATCCTTTTATAACCAAATGCGCTCAGCTTTCCATTCTTACAATAACGAACTTTATAAAACAAGCAACAGTGGCACTAAAATCTTATGACATAGTCTTGGAATATTAATAAGTTCGTTAAATCATGGAATCAATTACCTACAAACTTAATTATATATTTTGCTTATGTAACCGAACGAAACTAGTCTTAGTTTGTAGCATAATGTTTTTAACATCGGTTTAATTTAGCTTTAGTGTGAAAGTATGTTTAGCTCAAAGTGCATTTTCAAAGCAAATATGAAATATATTAGAAAGATGTAATTTTTAAGCTCAGTTTCGATGTCGTACTACACGCATAACTTTATAACGAGACCGTTCTTATCATAAAAGAACAAACATTGAATTTAAAAAGGTTTCGCTTTATACTCGTAGGTACACTTACCAAATATACGAAATAAAATTCATAGTTAAACACTTTTCATCGATCTTTTGTAGCAGGTGAGATAATTTGAAGATTCTATTATTTATAGAAATACTGTATTTTTGTTTACATTAAAAATAGTACAATGTGCAGTACTGGTATAATATTTATTTTCTGTGCTTTATGTACTAAATAATAGTTTATTTTAAATTAATTTTGTTAAATTAAATATGGATATAAATTCTATATTTCACCAAAGTACTTAAATTTCACTTCTAAATTATCAACACTCAATAAAGAAGTAAAATAGTAATACTTTGAAATTAAAGTAAGTATTTACTGAATAATGAACTTTAAACCAAACCCTTTGTTGAATAAAACGTTTATAAAGTTTGCTCATTATCAATGAATCAGGATATCTTCAATGAAGTTTATTTTTATGAACCTCATTTTTGCATTTCATTTTGGAATTCTCGAGTTATTCAGAGAAAATTTTAGAATTACAGGATTATCAATGAATCATGATATTTACAGAAAAGTTTATTTTTATTAACCACATTTCTAGATTGTATTTTCGAGTTATCGAGTAATTGAATGGAAAATTTAGAAATGTTGCTCATTATTGATAAATCAGGATATCTTCAATGAAGTTCATTTTATGAACCTTATTTTTACATTTTTTTTTTTTGTCTCGGATTATTGAATGGAATGTTTTGAAATGTTGTTTATCACAGATTAATCAGGATATATACAGCGAGAAACATAATACAGAACATAATTTTTAAATTGTTCTAAGGAAGTCCCAGATTATTAGCTATGCCGCTAAATCTTTGCTATTTATTATATTTCATATGTTAAGTTTGTATTATATATACACATATACGTTTTGAAATTAAAGTTATTTATTTCAAAATTGGAAAATGAATATAAAGAGTGAAGAAAAAGAGGCCGAGAATTACAGTATGTAAAATTTCACCAATACGAATGTATATATTTTAATAGGATATGTAAGATTGAATAAAATTAATGCTATGAAGGGAAAGCAATAGTAAAAAACGTAAGGTTTAAAAGTTGGTTTAATGAAGGAAACAGGATTTTCCAGACATTTGCCGTCTTTCAGTGATAAAAAAAAAATAGTAACACTACGGTTCAAGATCTGCAATCTGATCTCTTCTTCAGGTAAATCACTAAAAAACCTAATACATAATTACAAAGTAGGTTAAACTAAACAAAGACTCCGTTAGAAACATACGTATATTTGTGTAACGAAGATATAAATTTTGTCTAAAAAAATATTCTAAACACGAGATATTTTTAGACCATTCACAGTTAAGATATGAAAAATTACAATTTTACAATAACATTGTTTGCAATTAAGAACATGTTTACTTTTTAAAGAAAATTATTATTATTGACTAAAAAACACATATTCTAATAATATAGAGTAATGAGAGAGAGAGAACTACCGTCTCCTAAGTAGGTCAGTTAGCAACTACCTTCTTACATTGACTAGTTTAGAGTTAGTAGCAGTAGTTTAAACGGTCTGAGTGGTATTTTCAACTCGTTATGGACTAACTAGTCTGTTTAAACTGCTCAGATACTATAATTAGATTGCTCATTTGCTATTAATTTGCAACTAGTGTTTGTTTTACTATCTTGTGTATATATAAAGTTAATATTATGAGAATTACGTGCCTCATTAGAAATATGCAAATTATTCTGTAGAGTTTATTCTTTTTATCGATTTCAAATAGAGCAGATAGATCCAAAAGCAGTCAACTAAATATAAATTTGTATTGTCAAGACAACGTATGGGTTATTGTCTTTATAATACGTATGATTTTACATATCCAACTGTGTGTTTTTATATACATATTGCATTTTAATGTGTAGCTGTATACATTGTAATAAAGTAGTAAGTCACGTGATTTCCTTTACTTCTGACATACTCAGGTAGTTTTCTTCAATTTTGTTTTCATCCAAGAAATATTTAAATCAATGTCAGCCAGCGAGACTGAAGGTTCCCATTTTGAGACTAACAGTCGGTGGTTAGCTGAGGCTTATTTAATTTATAATTCACTGTCCGAGGGTTGTTTTTTAAGTTTTTGAAACTAAAAATATGGTTTGGAATAAAATATTGTGTTCAGTTCTTCGGAAATCTTCACCTTTTGAACGACACTTGAAAACCCGCAGAAAATTATCAATTTATTACTTGATGACTATTTTACTTTTAATTACGAAAATTTAAAGTCGTGTTCAAATGATCCTCCTACACCTACACTATCAAAACTGAACCAAATAGAGCTTCATTTGGCTTCAAATGTAAAAAGTTAGAAATTAATACGTTATTTGTGGTAAAGTTGTTTATTTAACTTTAGATAGCTGAATACCAACAAATGCGATGGGCATATTACTATATGAGGAAATGAATTAGAGAATGAACTTTCTACTTTAAAGAGGATTTAGTTAAATACGTGCCTCTCTCAAGTGAGGAAGGTGTCTCGTAATGACATAAGTGAAAGTTATCAAGTTTAAGTCCTTACTTTTGTTACTAAGCCACTTACAAGAACAACGAGCTACGAGAGCTCCCAACTTTAACGTGCTATTTACGGGGCAGTTTGTTTCGACTGTGCAAAGTTTCTGTGCCGGGAGATGCCTTTCTAAGTTTATAACATTAACACCTCTTACTTAATAAGGTAAATATTAATGTATACATTTTTAATTTTAACTCGAAAGAAATTATGATGAACTTTTTTTCAGGTTTTTTCTTTGTTTACTTTAAGGGTGTTTCTTATACTCCAGATACATTTTTTTTTCAGATTAATTATGCTAAACTTGTTTTATTAAAAGCGTTCCAAACCAAATTGATATAATTACTGATCTCCTGGAATCGAACCCGAGATCTTCTTGTTTAAGAGTCTTACTCTTGTTGGAACCCAATTGCAAATTGCTATTGCCCTCCCTGAGAATCGAACCCGAGATGTCCTGGTTTGAGTTCCTCAGCTTTACTTCCATGATTCAGCAATACTAAGCGCTTTCGTTTAAAAACTATCTAAACCCCATTGCAAATATTTAATTATTTATCCGGGAACCGAACCCGTCACCTCCTGGTTTTGAGGGGCGGAGCTTAATCCCTATGATTCAGTCATACTACTATATTTTCATGGAAAAACGGTTGGAACCCAATTGCAAATTGCTATTGCCCTCCCTGAGAATCGAACCCGTGATGTCCTGGTTTGAGCGCCTCAGCTTTACTTCCATGCTTCAGTAATACTAAGCGTTTTTTATGGGAAACGATCTACACCTAATTGCAAATATAATGACTTATCCGAGAACCGAACCTGTGACCTCCTGTTTTGGGAGGAAGAGCGTAATTCTCATGATTCATTTTTATTAAAATATTTTCATGGAAAATGGTTGAAACCCAATTGCAAATTCTTATTGAATTTTCTGAGAATCAAACACGCGATCTGCTGTTTTAAGGGCCTCAGCCTTACCCCTGTGTTTCAGTAATAATATAAGTTTTTGATGCAAACTGTGTAAACCCATTTGAAAATTTTTCTTTGCTCCCCCAGAAATCCAAATTGTGACCCTTAAGTTTGAGAGGTGCAGCCTTACACCAAAACTTCTTGCAAATTTTCAATTATTATTTGTTATTGTTCATTAACTATGAGCTATAGTTGTAAGAAATATAAAAATTAAAAGTTTATACAAGTACTAATGTTATTTAAAATCTAATTTTTATTTTCTATGTTTACATACTCAAAGTATTTTCTATGTATCAAAGAATATGCACTATGTTTGATATCATTTTTAGATATTTTTTCATATTTATATTAGTTATTGAAATTTATTAAATAAGACATTATTAACTCAGAAACACTGGAGATAAAACAGGGAATCGATAATAAAACCAATTAAGCAACTTTATGGCAGAAACCGTAGCTAATGGATTTCTAGTGTTCCGCATTTCGTAGCAAAACTTTATATTCAATAATTAGAGCGGAATCTTCAACTGACATTACAAGTTTGTACCGTAACCATCCCACAAGTGTATTAAAGTTTAAAGTTATTAAACTTTATTAAAGTTATGTTGTGTTATAATTGTAAATATTGCTAAATCTTCTGCTTTGGTATGAAAAAATTAGTAACCACAGGTAATTTTTTCACCCTATGGTGTTGCTATTAAATAACGCGATGTTTAAAGTGATATTAAAGATGATAATAAATGTAATAAATGATTATCGAATTCTGTAAATTAATTAAATATCTAAACTCAAGTTTTTTACGTCGTCACAATTTTCCACAACTGCAAAAGTGCGAGGCGCGAGAATAAATTTCAGAAATTAATGTATAGTTGCATATTTTTTGTACCTCAATCTGAAATATACAAGTAAGTATTTTAGAAAAACTAAGTTACATTTGGTTTATATAAATATTTTAATTGCGGATACTAAGTAAATCGTACCATTGTGAAAACCATATATTATATATCGGATCTACTCATCACACAGGTTTTTGTTTGGCCTTTAGAATAGAGGTTAGTTTGCATGCATTTTTTAAACGTGACT
Organism: Homalodisca vitripennis; assembly: GCF_021130785.1. Classification (NCBI taxonomy): domain Eukaryota; kingdom Metazoa; phylum Arthropoda; class Insecta; order Hemiptera; family Cicadellidae; genus Homalodisca; species Homalodisca vitripennis. The sequence goes on from NW_025779899.1 coordinate 12,292, forward strand.
AGGTATTTTAAATACTGTTTCATGATATATATTTTTAAAAAAATTTTATACATCCCAATTAAATATGTTCAGATTATTTAATGATAATTTATGATTAAGAAACAATGCAGTTCCATTAAATTCAACATTAAAAATGTATACTATCTCAATGATTCACACTTTTCCAAAACCTATTTATTACAAATTAGTGTTTTCAATATTTCGGACTTTCACAATGATCCGCAAATGTTATTGAAATGTGCTTTTCTAACGGTCATTCATGTGAATGCTAACTACTTCATGTTTGGTTTTGTTCTCCTCTACCCATGGTTATATTTTTCACCAATACGTACGTATTTCTTAAGTACATTTCCTATAAAACTATGCAATAAATTCGATATCAAAATTGAAACACAAATTTAATTCAGTTAGAACAAATTAATTTCACATGCCATATATAATGATAATTTAACCGTTACAAGATGAAATCTCACAAATGCTTAAAAAATGTTTGTAAACAGATTTTAAAGTGTAGGTGCTACTGGAGCTCGTATTCTGAAGCTCTAATAAGTATATAACTTTAAATTTGCCAGACAAATCTTAATAAATTGACCTGAGTGATGAATTGAATGCGTAGTAGGTAATTAAGTAAATTAGCATTAATTCAGGAATTATTTGTTATTAAATATGTATATATATATGAATGTAAATTCATAATGTTTTATATTATTATAGTGATTTAATCAATCAATCAACCTCAGATATCAATAAAAATATATAAGATATCTTAATTTCTATATTTAAGAGCAAATTAAGCTAACTACCTATTAAAATGGAGATAATGTAAAGTCTCAGATGGAAATTCAGAAACACTGTAGAATTCCCTCTTTATGTTTTTTTCTTTTTTTTTACTTCAGATATTGAAAAAAAGATCACAGACATGAGACACCTTCCTCTCGAAAAGAGCAAGACGGTGAACTGGTGTGTTCAGGTAGCTGCTGTACCTTATGGGATACCTATATTTTTCTACAACAGTTTGAACGTCCGGAGTGAGTGTAAAAAGAATAGTTTATTATAGGTAAATAAAAGGAAGAATTAGAATCCTTAGTATATAGAAAACTCCTGTATTTGAGCTTAGAGGTGGTAGACCTTTGACAATCCGTATTGCTCTTTTTTGTTCCAGTAAGACTTTGGACGCAGGGGATGCTACCATACGGCATCGCACGATATAGGTGCTCTGCTTTCGGACGTAAAAGAGGGTATAGAAATATAATGTATAACTTTTATGATTTAACAATGTTATAAACAAACATTTTCGTTCACCACTATTTAATGCTTCTGAACAAACTATTAATAATAGCATGCATTTAACTATTAATTAAAATGAAATCTAATCATTACTAATCATCTACTGACCACAAAAATATATATAAGCGGAGCTACGTGAATGAAATTGGCATGTAAATAGTGATGTATGTAGTTTTTATTGATCCACGGCTGCAGATCAATGGCCACGAGAATAAATGGAAATCTTTCTTTAAACGGCTTTGCATGTAAAGACGTTAAATGGTAAATCTTAGTTAGTTTACGTTGTGCTTAAACATATTATACCATGTTAACTGAATTGCAAGACATACCAAATAAGAGGTAATTAGGATAATAAATGTTTTATTTTTTTTTCTAATATGATATACCAATATTACATTTTGGATACAATACGTTTAAGATTTTAATTTGTATCTAGTTATGAATAATAATATGGGCCATATTTATTAAACGTACTAGACGAAACAATAATTTTTAAATTAAGCAATGATTGCTTTTCAAGCTGATAAGTTACAAATCCTCAATAATTGAATGTCCAATCTAAAATTCAATTATCGTTGAAATGAGAGAATACTGCAGTGTACTCAATTCTTTGCAAATGATTCAACTGCGCATTCCAATTTAACTATCAGAAAAAATTTTCAGAAAGGTAGTACTTGCATTGGAACTTAATACTTTACCTGCATAATTACAACTTTATTGTAACTTATTTTTACTTAGTGAGCAGGAATAGATTAGCTCTTATATATTAAGTGAGTAGATAAAGAGCATTCCTAATACACTAATGGAGTATATGCGGCTGCAGAAACAGTTTAAATAAGAAATGTTGATACTATCAAGATAGCTAGATAGATATATTTTACATTAATAAAGTTGTCATAACACTACTATGAGAGTGAGTCTAATTACGGCAATTTATGAAATTATATTAATTTTCTTCATTCCGAGTCATTTTTTGCATTGTAACTCATTACAAAAGGTTTCAAAGTCTCTCGAAACATTTTAAAAACTCTATTTTCATCTTCTGACAGCCTTGAATAAGGTATAATACTTCGGGAACAAGTTGAGTAAGACTGCAATAAGAGTTCAAGTCGAATTACTACACGTTCAGCAGTTATCTTTGTTCTCGTCTGAAACAAGTGATGAATCTCTCTGTCTCAGAGACAAATGTACCGTCTGTCCCTTGATCCTGCAATGAATCCATTTTCTGTCGTTTTCTTGTTCTTTTTCTAATTGAAACCAGGGATGTATCTATCACTACAGTACTTCTCAAACAACGCCTCAAGTAACTCATTTCCGTTTTAGTACATCTAAAGACATCTCATCTTACGGTGTCAAAAACCGTAGTACAAAATATTTAAAACTAAAAGTGTGGCAAAGAAATTATACTAAGTTTAACAAAATATAATAAACGTCATGAGCAAAAGCAAAAGCTGATTTTAAACCAACGGTTTGAAGTTCTGATTTTCAGAAAGAAACCTTGGTGATGTTGCTATGCACCGGGAAAGAACGAAGTCTTGAAAAAATTTAAATAAGTCGTAGAAATTTACTTCGTGTTTTGGCTGTAAGTTATCAACATTCTTTAATTACGAATTTTAAATAATTTTAAATATAGTTTACTAAAATCAGTAGTTGTCAGTGAGATTTATAGATTTAAAATTCTGCAATATTGCGTTCGTTTTTCCTTTAAGACAACCGTTACATTTAGGTTACACCTGTATATTGGTTTGGGATCGTAAAGTATATCCACTATATTCTCAAAGCCCTTGCTGCATGTGTGGTAACATGGTTGGGAGTTGCGAAGAAGCAGTTGGTGTTGTCTTTGGAGACTTTTGGTTGTTTGTGGAGACCATTGGTTGTGTGTGGATACTATTGGTTGTTTGTGGAGACCATTGGTTGTGTGTGGATACTATTGGTTGTGTGGAGACTATTGGTTGTGAGTGGAGGCTTTTAGTTTGAGTGGACTCTTTTGATTGTGTGTGGAGACTTTTGGTTGTGTGTGGAGACATTTGGTTGCTAGATCACCTGTGGTGAATGGGCTGTGTTCTGACTATGGCTTCAGACTGTAGGTCATTAGTCCAGCTCACAATCAAATATTCGTGTAGGAGCTCAATAATCATGTTAGGGAGCAAAGTACCTGGAGTATGCCAGGAGGATCACCAAAGACTGGTCGGGAAGGTGCGACACCAGGATGGTTACCTTACTCCTGCCCGCCGCACGTGATTATAATCCGTGTGTTGGTGAACTATGTTCATGTCAAGTTTGACAGACCCACAGCCTAAAAGCAGATCATCATATCAAATACCAGCCTTTTCATCGTTCATGTTCTCTTTTCCGTTGTTTGGCCTGTGACCTTTTGTGACTTGAAATTACACAGTATATTTTAGGCTAAGCTGATAGCGCCAATCACACTAATATTCTTATTAGGATATTTCATTAAAAAGTTGAAAAATTCTAATTAACCTGATATGCCGATTTAATTCATAATATATATTCCATGGTTGAGATGTAAATCAGCTATATCTCGATTAAAAGATATGAACTAAGGAAAATCATTTTTTCAACACATATGTCGGGAATTATCATTTATTTAAATGGGAACAATAGTTTAATGTAAATTTCTTCAATTTTAACGTTACCTGGAAATAAAAGAGTTTCATCTTAGCCCTTTGGGCCCGAAACAAATACATTTTCTGTAGAATACGTAATGTTCCGAACAAACTATACTACCACCAAAGGCCAAAAGTACAAACATTATGCAATTAAGGTAATCAAATATCGCATGTGAAACCCGAATTTTAATTTTTTGTTAAATAGCTTTAGATATAGATATATGAGAAAATGTGAAAGAATCACTACTGTCAATGAAGTGCATGATTATGATTATAGTTTCATGTTCACACCCCATTAATTTTTATCCATCCAGATTTTGAAGGAGAAACTCATCGTAATATATCGTAGAGTTGGCAACAACATGAGTATATTTGTGGATATCTATAGAGCGGAACAATATATGAGATTTATGGGCGAATCGCCAGAAGCAACTGAGTATAAAAAAACCGCTACGCCAATGGAGTGTTTTTGTCCATAAATCTGTTGACAATAGATTTGTGCGACTGATCTCAGCGCAGTTTGAATTGTTTCCAAGTATGAACGAATGAGTGGGAATCAGATTTCATCAGTACCGTTGCGATCCAAATGGAGTCTATATGTACAGAACGTACAAGAGCAACAAACAGCCAACAGTCTAATGTAATTAATATGTACAAATATGTACTATTGCAGTAATCAATATTTCAGGTAATTTAGGGTGATCAAATAAAAAGTTCACAAGATGCCTGACAAACTAGTGGACTGCTCGTCTGTGAGCAGTAGAAAGTGGCATTCAAAAGCAACTGGAATACTACGCCTATGTAGGTGGTATTAACTGTGACAAAGTAAAGCTCTTAGTTTATTGGAAGACTCTGTTTCCGTATTAATCCTTGTCTGATTTATATACGTTTTTAGATTTTAATCGAATTTAAGATTCATTTAGAGAAATATTTCTAGCGGTCAGGATAATAACAGAGAATCGAATTCCAAACGGTAATATAGTTTTAAAAATTGTTTGTATTGATTATGTTTTACAGGTTTGAATCGTTAAGCTGCTAATACTTTGGACTTTTAATAGAAGATGTAATGTAAAAACTTAATATAAAACGACAAAAGTTAGAAAAACTACGTTTTGCAAAACATCCCACACATACAACTTTAAAAGTTTTAGATGCTTCGGCATACATGGAATATATTTTTTTAAAGAAATATTTAATCTGCATCTACCAGGATTGCTGAATTCTTGGTTTTTAACATGTTAGAGTGAGAAATATTTCTGTTGGTTCCGGCTGGGCAACGACCTTGTCGTTTAAATTAACACACGAACGTCTGGTAGAATGGTTTCTGTCTCTCACCTGAGTGGTGACAATTATCCTAATTGCAGTAAGACGATAAGCAATATAAATATCTTATTGCAGTCAAAAATAAGTGCACGTAGGTCAATATTAATTTATTATTATGTTTCATTTTTTATTTAAATATAGGTATCGTGCATTTGGCATATTTTAGTTTTCATATATTCTGTAACTTTGTTTGAATAGTAGACCCTGTACTGGGTGTGTAGGTACAGATTTTAAGATATTACCTATGGTATCACAGAAAACCTAGCAGATGTTCTCTGGCGTTGTTTAAGACAAGTGATATCACTTTTATATTATTCACTGCTCTATACTGAGACATAACTGCTGAAAAAAAAACAGAAATGCAGTTTCTTCCTTAGAAGACTACTATCTTTTTGGATCCCATAGAAACTTACAAGAACCATACTTCTCTAGTAAATCTGTTCTAAATCAGGTGAACATTTAAAATATTGCATAAGTATAAGGGTCGCTATATTACGAAAAACAGCCCCAACTCCTGCATAATGAGATTTATGTAAATATATTGTGAATGCATAAGTAGTGAATGACTGGTAGTCTCCAGTGGCACTTGAAAAACTCTAGTGATGGCTTAGCTCTGTTGATACTTGTGCTATTCCTATCTCGTTTTAAACCTTATTCTACCCGTCCTTACGGGCCACTGACCTGTGCGGGATGTTGTGAAAAAGAATAAGTGGGAGTTTTATTGCAGTACAAGGTCAACAGTTCTGATAAAAAGTAATACGGTGACAAGCAAAGACCACTGATGATCACAGAAGAGATAGATTTGAACCTGTGCGATCTCTAACTCAAATCCAAAGTCCACTTTCTTAACTTAGATAGCACGTATATGCATTCTGATATGTCACTAATGCCTTGTGCTATGCCTTATTTATGGTCAAACTGCAACCATTTTTTTAGGATACAAATGGAAATTTGTAAATAAATTATTATTATTGATGGATTACTATAATTTAAACGTCAGCAATTAACATAATATAAAAGTTTTATTAAATTCGAAAGTTATTATTCATTTTGATATTTACTCGTACCATTAAGAGTATACATTTTTATAGCTTGTTTAAATGCATTTAAAATAAGTGATTCGCCAATGATATTAATTGTATATTCAAAGATAACGAAGAATATTTTAGTCTTATTGTTAAATAAAAAATGTATGTCATACAATATGTTCGTTAATTTCTTCAAGCATGTTTATCCAATAAAAACTAAGCATCGTATTAAATAAAATTTACTTCCTTACATTTTTTGAATTTAGATAATACAAAATATGTGATTTAGTTCAATTAAAAAAAATCTTATATCACCTCACATAACTTGCAAGGAGAGAGGATAGTATTTTCTATAACAGAATGGGGTAGTACGAAGTAACAGAGCAGGAATACAGTAAAATTGGAAAGGAGGGAAGATTGTATCAGGGTTGTTTGTTCGCTGGAGGATGGGGTGGAGTCATACTTATCAAGTTATATTTTATCTTGAAAGTCCAACATCGAACTTTATTCTAATTCCATTGTTGACATCGGAATAATTATAACTGTCATCCATGATAATTTATCATATATATTTTAAATTATCTCACTCTTTATCTTGTGTTTACTTACGTACTCTTCTGTTCATTTTGGTTCGAAAGGTCACGTTTGTACCTGTGAAGTTTTTAAATAATCTCACCCAGCAATCTTTTTATAAAGAGAAGTGGTTTTAATATAATACAATAATGTATAAGAAATTATAATTGTTATATTATGAATATAGTTATATGAGTATATAGTATTGAAAGTGTTTTTAAATTGTTTGTTCACACATCTTGCTTTTTTATATACTCCTCACTTCATTTATGTTTGAAAGTTCATACCTCTTTGTGAAGTTTTTGAATAATTTTAACACAGAAATATTGTTATAAAAAGTAATTGCTATAATATAAAATAGAAAATTGTAATTAGTATAATTATGCCTATTATTACATTTTTAAATAGTAATGACAGTATTTTAAATTTGGTTACTGATATTTACTGATTTGAAAATCTAAGATTTTACTGTTTTAAAATAAATATTCTGGTTTTAAAATTGTTTTGAGGACTCTAAAACATATTTGTTATCAAACATTGCCACAAAACTCTCTAGAGAAAAGTTTAAATAAATACCAACAGAAGTAGAGGCCATACATTTCCATATGGAGAAAAAACACACTAATAAGACGTTCCTCGTAGAGACAATCTGTGTTTGTCCTAATGATATGTTGGATCCATGTATTCAATGTGTGCGGGTACTACATCTACGGCGAGGCTATCATTCTGATCCCACGCCCCTTCTGCTGTAAAGCGGATTATATCTAATCGTTTGGTATTGCTGTAACCCATTATAAAAATGTAGTGTAACTGTTTCCTTCTTCACATGTTGGGAATTTATTAATTACAAGACAGGATTGTGCCACTCCACGTGTCGCGTAACAGACTTCGCTGAGGTGAAATACACAATTTCAAGGCCTTATGTCATTTAAATCCTGACATATGCAAAGACAGACAACCATATTAAAAAGTAAATTTAAATTCCCTGGCAAGCAAAAGAGATGTTGTGTCAGCTTATTGAGTGGTCAACTTGATTAACGCTCAGTTAAAATTCCGCAGACATGCAGTGTAAAATTCCATACTTTATACTGCATGTCCACTGTAATCTAACTCAGAGTTCCTCACATAGCAATGCAGTTTCATGCACAATTTCAAGTTTATAGGCCAGTTATTTTCAAGATATATTACGGATAGACAGAAATATTGACAGACAGACTGAAATTAAACTTTTCTGCCCCTAGAATAATACACTTTGCTAAAGCCTAATAGGATAATTCATTCAAATTTATATATTTGGATCTATTCCTTCAAGTGGTCGGTATCATATTATAAGCTGATATGAATGACAAATAGTTTCTTATTAAATTTATTTAGAATTGCTATAGTATAAAAAAGTGTGTATAATACTCAAAGAAAAATTAAAAACTGTGTCTGAATTAAAAGATTCTAAATGAGTGTATCAACATTTGGTGGAATATCAATTACATTGCAATGAATAGTACTTAAATAAATATTTTTTAAAGTTGATTAAGGTTAGGAGGTATTACTATTTACTTAAGAAACGTTAATGTTATACACAACGGCGTAGTACATAGCAAGGAAGGAGTACGCCACATGTTGCTTAACAGGCTTCTCTAAGTTTTCATGAACAATTTAAAATCTATAGCTCACCTAAGTAGGCTACAAGTGTTATTACGTCACACGTTAAAATGTCACATGACTATAAAAAATTGTTTATAAAGTAAATTATGTGGCGTTTTATCGTTGCCATAGAGACCAATGTAAGAATGTTTCTTGTGTTATCCATAGGCTATCCCATTTTGTGACATACTCGGTGTGGGTTCTTTAATAATGAAGCTTCTTGCAAAAGTTCAAATCTTTAGTCAGACTTTTCGAGATATCGTGTAGATAGACAAACAGAGGGAAATAATTTTTTCCCGCCCTTTGAATTATAGGTTTTGCTAATGTTTAGGCAATAATAACCACTTTATTAAAGTTAGATTCAATATTTAATTCACTTTTTAATAACCTAAATTTACATAATTTGATTACATCCATAATGTTTGAAAATATATGTAAACTAATTAATACGCGCAGTATGTAAGTTTCACACTTTATAAGCTATGTTCAAGAGAAAAACTAATCAAGAAAGTGTTGGGATACATAACACGTACTTTATGTGAGGAGCCATTGGGAGTCTCACATCATTAATATTTACCAAAGTTTATTATTAGTTTACAAAAGCGGAATTATAATTCAAAGCGCAGCTTTGACTCTTCACTTTGTTATAACTTTTAATGTTGTCCTAATTAGTTTATATATTGCATAAATTATGAAATGTTCCAACACAACATCTTGTGATTTTGAAAATCATGAAAATAAAATATTTTGCTTATATCATATTAAGGCTAAATATACAATGTTTTAATATAGTTTAGGCATATTAATAATTTGTAAAATAATCTGCATGAATTACTTTTTGTGAAAAACAATTTCATCGGAGAACTAATTTAGATTGAACGGTGTTTGATATTTATTGAGGAGAGAATGTTTACTAAACAAGGATATTGTGCCTTGCTCTCCACCTCCCTAGGTAACTGTAATCTGTTACCTTGTGTAGCAGAGTTGCTGGAATCTGCAACTCCTCAGCTACTTATCAGAAAATCAAGTTTAAATTTATATACATTTGAGGTTTAAGTTCAGTCTCATTAAATTTTGAAAAAGGGCACTCCAGAAAGAAGGAGTATGTAAAAGCGAGTCGAACGCTCGTACCGCCCAGTGAATTGTGATTATCATCAATGACATGACATCACTTCTTTTCACTATAATGTTGTCTTGTAGTGGTCTTCGGACCTATCTACGACTGAAGAGACTAAACAAAGTCGAAACAACAGAAGCACACCTCCATCCTGAAAGACGGAATGGTTGTAATTTATTGACGCAGGCTCAATCAATTTAGAACATGCAAGCCACGCCGGAACGGATTCGGACACACACGAAACGTAACGTGCGCCGACATCAATACTCGGAGAGGTTGATGTTTTGGTTTTGAATTTGGAAGAATTCAAAACCAAAACATCAACCTCTCCGAGTATTGATGTCGGCGCACGTTACGTTTCGTGTGTGTCCGAATCCGTTCCGGCGTGGCTTGCATGTTCTAAATTGATTGAGCCTGCGTCAATAAATTACAACCATTCCGTCTTTCAGGATGGAGGTGTGCTTCTGTTGTTTCGACTTTGTTTAGTCTCTTCAGTCGTAGATAGGTCCGAAGACCACTACAAGACAACATTATAGTGAAAAGAAGTGATGTCATGTCATTGATGATAATCACAATTCACTGGGCGGTACGAGCGTTCGACTCGCTTTTACATACTCCTTCTTTCTGGAGTGCCCTTTTTCAAAATTTAATGAGACTGAACTTAAACCTCAAATGTATATAAATTTAAACTTGATTTTCTGATAAGTAGCTGAGGAGTTGCAGATTCCAGCAACTCTGCTACACAAGGTAACAGATTACAGTTACCTAGGGAGGTGGAGAGCAAGGCACAATATCCTTGTTTAGTAATTTAGATTGCATACGCACACTACCTAGTCTCATTGAAATCGATAAAGAATTTTTTCGCAGATTGAAATACTTTTATATTGTCAGCCACTCAAGTTGTTATTGTATTATATTATTTTAAGTTATTTAGACGAAATGGAAAGGTGTCGAAAGAACAAAAAGTATGAAAAAATATGCTCTACTTGATGGTAATTTAAATAGCTTTTCAATTTTAGTTCAGCCATTAGACAAATAAATACATTTTACTATTAAGTTTCTTTTTTATATTACTATAGTGTGTTTATCGTTTAAAGCTAACATGTGTATAATAAATGTACCGTTTTTATTTTTAACCCTTATGATACCATTCCATTTCGACCTCCACCGAAAATAGTGAAGCTGAATGACGATTGATTTCCTTCTTAGGGGACAGTTCTCTCTCGATTTCAAGAAAACCAGTTTTTATATTTATACATAGCTCTCGAGAACCCTTACGAGTTTAATAACTAAAACAATCTTTTTTCAATACAATTTTAGTAAACAAATTAAAATTATTGCTATCAATATCCCATGCTTTTAAGTAGCTAATTTATTATTATTTGTATTTAATGTAATGCTTATTACTCATTAATGTACAAATTAATTTGAGCAAGTCACCTTTTGTTAAAAGATAAATTTAATCAACATCACCAAAACAATTTAAAACCTTATATATTTTTCCACTACTGTACAAACTAATAAAATACAGGTTGAAATTGATATTTAGAAAACCACCCGAGGTTTCAAATTAATATTGACCAAATACGAATTTTATTTCACAAAAGAGAAACTATAATTATAACCGGAGTTCTGGTTTTAAAATATTGTAATTAAAAATTTCCCAATAAATTCGTATTACAGATTTTCATTCCAAACGATATATGTTTACCAACGCGCAAGTATTAACACACAATATTACTTTATGAGATAATATTACTCACTTTAGTCGATCTTTCAGTCAGTTAATCAATCTATATAGTCAATCTATATATTATTAATGTCATAATATTATAATTATGATTGTAAAATAATAATTATTAAAAACAATAGTAATATTATTTATCTGTGTTACTGTTAAAATTTTAATTTGCTGTTTTAAAAAGTATCAAAGTAATAAAACAGGATGCAATAATATATGGAATGAAAAGGAAACTTGAGATATTAATCCTTGTTTAAAGATCCAACAATATTTTCGGTTTGATTGTGAGATTTTCTGTTTAAAACCATTTTAGAAGTGATAAATTGTTCGAGGATATTTAAAATTCTCCAATATTAATTGGTTTAAAAGGGAATAAAACTGTTAAAAGTTGGCAATAATTGAATTCCAATCAGCAACTCAATTATTGTCTGCTGGAGAGTCTCCTGAAGCATCCTCTACAATTCTGCAAAGGCTTCATTAATTCAATAAAATGTGCGTCTAACACTCTAAAATACACAAAACAAATATTTTTCTGATATTTCAATTCTACAGATTAAGATTTAGTGTTTAAGAAAGACGAATGATTTTATTGAGACTTCTTAATATTATTATTCTGTTAATTATTTCTATGTATATTAAAAAATATCGTCGCCATAAAATTTAAATAATTTAATATAGGAACTTTGGATCTTATGAACTTAGAGAATAACAAAACTGGTATGATGTTTAAAGCCTTCGAAACTTGTTTTAGCATATAATTTTCATTAGTTGAGAAACAAAATATTTATAGAAAAGTCAAAAATTTACTTCGTTATTTTACGTTCCTACGGTATGGGACCATCTACTAAAGTTGGTAATGAACAAAATAAAGTGGTATGTTATCGGTTACAATGAGTTGGCAACCCATAAAACTAAAGTTTGGAACCCATTACAACTACGCATTTATTAAATTTATCATTATTAAAAGTGAAATTTACAAGCAAGAAGTGACATGAATCTGCGCAAGAAATGTTTCCTCTCATTTTGGTAATAATTCGAAAGTCATGAGCTCTCCAAGTAAGCATATTAAAAAGTTTTACCTGCAAAGTTAAATTCTGTATCCAGAACAAATACAACATTTGAATATATTCTTTGTCACAAATCAGATTAATTTTTATTCGTGACAAGATATCACATGCGATTAAGCTCTCATTTAAAACCAGACTAAACTAAAACGCAGATGTGACATTAAATCAGCCTGATATAATTATTCTTTACCAAAAAGAATTTTATGAATTCTACAGGCTTATAATGGATTGGCTAAAGTCCAGGTTTATACTTCAGCAAAGGATATAGATAAGTAATGTGACAGAGATATGGTATTTTCGTGGAGTTCCTCAATGTATTTTTTCGTGCCTATTTTGTTTAATCTTTCCGTATATCCTTTCCAGTTGCATGCTTAATTATACACATGTTAATGTAAAACAATTTCAAGCTAAATGTTACCAAGCACTCAGATGTATAATTCCATAAGAGGGTGGGTGGAATTTGGGATTCTCAGGGGTTTTATGGGGGTGCGAACAGATTTTATGCATTATAATTAAGTTTCTTGAGGTTATTGAGGTCACAATATCTGTATAGTGTTCAGTGAAATGTATTGAAAGCATATCAAGTGTTTTAAATACTTGGTATTTGCTATTACGTGGTGCATAATTTAAGGGTCAAATACTAACTGTAAGGAAATAACAGTATATTGTGATTTACAATTACAGTAGGACTCCTTAAATATGTTCGATTTAATAGCCAATATCAAGTTTTTTTAATGAATTTGGTTCTTATCACATCAATGAAAACCCCGTACTGAGATCGGAGCCCTTAATAAAAAAGCTGTAATTAAACCTAGAGGTCTGTTCAAATTAAGAGATGTGGACTCAAAACCTGTCAACATACAACTCATACAGGTAAATTTTTGTGAATATTTTACGACTTTTATCCTGAATTTGGTAATGGAAGATATAATGGAATATGTAATAAACGATAATATTAATACAATCGTACTGTTTATACCTTAAAAGGCTCGTTCTTCGGTATAAATATTAATCTTTCAGTTTATGTCGATTAAAAATTAAAATCTGATTTTTAAAATCATTCCTACTACCTCTTTTATTATGAAAGGAACACAAATTAAACAGTAAATTGAAGGGGTTGAATAAAAATATAATACCAATAGTATAAAACTTATACTATTTGAAGAAAATGGAAATAAACGTACTGATATTTCGTATTTTAAATTTTACACAAAGAAAGACGTTTATAAAAACTTATTGCTGAATTAGAGTTACTGTAATAACGTTAACTTGAGCTACTAACTTAAGTACAGCATGATAAAACAAACAGTATTATATAGAAGCAACATAATATACTTAGGTGTTTGAAAATAATATACATAAATAATGTTAGACGGTTTTATTACATAACAGTTTTTTGTTTTACATCCAGAAGGCTTTGACATATTTCCAGTAAACACGTTACTAAATGAATACCAGAAGTTAATTGGTTCTATACGAAGCGAATAAATTTCCAATTAAACGAAAGTAATTAAGTTCTGATCAAAAGTCACTTTTCACATATCGCTGATGAGTAAAATTGAAAACACAGTGATTGGAAGAGTAATAAATACAAACTCATTACCTGCGTTGGTAATTATTACTCGTTATGGAGCCGACTTGTCTCTATCAGCCGTCGTTATTTTGTCAAATATATTCACATTTGATCAAATATACCTACACTATCAAAACTGAACCAAATAGAGCTTCATTTGGCTCAAAATGTAAAAAGTTAGAAATTAATAAGTTATTTGTGGTAAAGTTGTTTTTTTTTTTTACTTTAGACAGCTGAATACCACACATATCCTCTTTGGCAGTGGAAACACTTCTTTCGCATACATTTTAACAACATGCGATGGGCATATTACTATTTGAGGAAATTAAATAGAGAATGAACTTTCTACTTTAAAGATGATTTATTTAAATACGTGCCTTTCTCAAGTGAGGAAGGTGTCTCGTGATGACATAAGTGAAAGTTATCAAGTTACGTCTTACTTTTGTTACTAAGCCACTTACAAGAACAACGAGCTACGAGAGCTCCCAACTTTAACGTGCTATTTACGGGGCAGTTTGTTTCGACTGTGCAAAGTTTCTGTGCCGGGAGAAGCCTTTCTAAGTTTATAACACATTAACACCTCTTACTTATTTAGGTAAATATTAATGTATACATTTTTATTTTAACTCAAAAGAAATATGATGATGAACTTTTTTCAGGTTTTTTCTGTGTTAACTTTATACTCCAGATGCATTTTTATTTCAAATTAATTATACTAAACTTGTTTTATTAAAAGCGTTCCAAACCAAATTGATATAATTACTGATCTCCTGGAATCGAACCCGAGATCTTCTTGTTTAAGGGTCTTACTCCAATGCATCAGTTTTTAATTGAAAACGTTTCCTAACCGATTGCAAATTTTTAATGATTTCTCCGGGAACCGAAACCGTAATAACCTAGTTTGAGAGGCGGAACCAAATCCCTACGATTCGGTTATACTAAAATATTTTCATGGAAAACAGTCAAAATTCAATTGCAAGTTCTTATTGACTTCTCTGAGATTCGAACCCTTGATCTACTGGTTTGAGGCCCTCAGCCTAACTCCTACGATTCAGTAATAACTAAGCGTTTTTGATGGAAAACTATCTAAACCCCATTGCAAATATTTAATGATTTCTCCATGAACCAAACCCGTCACCTCCTGGTTTTGAGGAGCGGATACTAATCCTTATGATATTCAGTTTATACTATAATATTTTCATGGAAAACGGTTGGAATTGCAAATTGCTATTGCCCTCCCTGAGAATAGAACCCGTGATGTCCTGGTTTGAGCGCCTCAGCTTTATTTCCATGCTTCAGTAATACTAAGCGTTTTTTATGGGAAACGATCTAAACCCAATTGGAAATATATAATGACTTATCCGAGAACCAAACCTGTGACCTCCTGTTTTGAGAGGAAGAGCGTAATTCCCATGATTCATTTTTATTAAAATATTTTCATGGAAAATGGTTGAAACCCAATTGCAAATTCTTATTTAATTTTCTGAGAATCAAACCCGCGATCTGCTGTTTTGAGGGGCTCAGCCTTATCCCTGTGTTTCAGTAATAAGTTTTTTATGCAAACTGTGTAAATCCATTTGAAAATTTTTCTTCGCTTACCCCAGAAATCGAACTTGTGACCCTTAAGTTTGAGAGGTACAGCCTTATACTAAAACTTCTTGCAAATTTTCAATTATTATTTGTTATTGTTCATTAACTATGAGCTATACTTGTAAGAAATATAAAAATTTTAATTAAAATTTAATTAAAAATTAAAATAAAGTACTAATGTTATTTAAAATCAAATTTTTGTTTTCTAGGTTTACATACTTAAAGTATTTACTACGTATAAAAGAATATTCACTATGTTTGATATCATTTTTAGTTATTTTTTTCATATTTATATTTGTTATTTAAATAAGACATTATAAACTCAGAAAAACTGGAGATAAAACAGGGAATCGATAAGAAAACCAATTAAGCAACTTTATGGCAGAAACCGTAGCTAATGGATTTCTAGTGTTCCGCATTTCGTAGCAAAACTTATATTCAATAATTATAGCGGAATCTTCAAGTGACATTACAAGTTTGTACCGTAACAATCCCACACGTGTATTAAATTTTAAAGTTATTAAACTTTATTAAAGTTGTTATGTGTTATAATTGTAAATATTGCTAAATCTTCTGCTTTGGTATGAAAAAATTAGTAACCACAGGTAATTTTTTCACCCTATGGTGTTGCTATTAAATAAAGCGATGTTTAAAGTGATATTAAAGATGATAATAAAATTAATAAATGATTATCGAATTCTGTAAATTAATTAAACATCTAAACTCAAGTTTTTTACGTCGTCACAATTTTCCAGAACTGCAAAAGTGCGAGGCGCAGAAATTAATGAATAGTTGCATATTTTTTTACCTCGATCTGAAATAGAAAATTAAATATTTTAGAAAAACTAAGTTAAATTTGGTTTATATAAATACTTTAATTGCGGATATTAAGTGCATCGTACCATTGTGAAAACCATATATTATATATCGCATCTACTCAATACGCAGTTTTTTGTTTGGCCTTGAGAATAGAGGTTAGTTTGCATGCATTTTTTAAACGTGACTAGGTATTTTAATTACTGTTTCATAATATATATTTTAAAAAAATTGAATACATCCCAATTAAATCTGTTCAGATTATTCAATGATAATTTATGATTAAGAAACAATGCAGTTCTTTTAAATTCAACATTAAAAATGTATACTATCTCAATGATTCACACTTTTCCAAAACCTATTTATTACAAATTAGTGTTTGTAATATTCAGTACTTTCACAAAGATATGCAAATGTTCTTAATCTGTGATTTCTCAACGGTCATTCATGTGAATGCTAACTACTTCATGTTTGGTTTTGTTCTCCTCCACCCATGGTTATATTTTTCACCATTACGTACGTATTTCTTAAGTATATTTCCTGTCTAAAACTATGCAATAAATGCGATCTCAAAATTGAAACACAAATTCTATTCAGTTAGAACATATTAATTTCACATGCCATATATAATGATAACCTAACCGTTTCAAGATGAAAATTCAATTTTCAACAGCAAAAAACAGATTTTAAAGTGAAAGTGCCACTTGAGCTAGTATTCCTTGCACAATTCTGAAGCACTAATAAGTATATTACTTTAAATTTCCCAGAAAAATATTAATAAATTGACCCGAGTGATAAATTGAATGTATAGTTGGTAATTAAGTAAATTAGCAAAATAAACTGGATTCATGTTGGATAAATTGCTATGTAGCTGGATTCATGAATTATTTTTTTTTAGATGCATATAGATCAATGTAAATTCATAATCTTTTGTATTATTATAATGATTTAATCAATCACATAACCTCAGATATCAATAAAAATATATCAGATATCTTAATTTCTACATTTAAGAACAAGCACAGAAAATTAAACTAACTACCTATTAAAATGGAGATCATGTAAATTCTCAGATGGAAATTCAGAAACACTGTAAAATTCCCTCTTTATGATTTTTTTACTTCAGGATATTGAGTAAAAAGTCATAAAAAAGATCACAGACACGAGTCACCTTAATCTCGAAAAGAGCAAGACGGTGAACTGGTGTGTTCAGGTAGCTGCCGTACCTTATGGGATACCTGTAATTTTCTACAACAGTTTGAACGTCCGGAGTCAGTGTAAAAAGAATAGTTTATTATAGGTAAATAAAAGGAAGAATTAGAATCCTTATTATATAGAAAACTCCTTTATTTGAGCTTAAAGGTGGTGAACCTTTGACAATCCGTATTGCTCTTTTTTGTTCCAGTAAGACTAAGGACGCAGGGGAAGATACCATACGGCATCGTACGATAAAATTGCTCTGCTTTCGGACGTAAAAGAGGTTATAGAAATAAAACTTTTATATAACTTCATATAACTTGATTTAACAATGTTATACACAAGCATTTTCTTTCACCACCATTTAATTCTTCTAGATAAACTATTATAATATCATGCATTAAACTATTAATTAAAATGAAATCTAACCAAAATCATGTACTAACGACACAAATCTAAACGTATATAATTAAGCGTAGAACCGGGAATGAAATTGGCATGTAAATAGTGATGTGTATAGCTTTTATTGATCCACGGTTGCAGATCAATGGCCACGAGAATAAATGGAAATCTTTCTTTAAACGGCTTTGCATACGAAGGCGTTAAAAGGTAAATCTTGGTTAATTTACGTTGTGCTTAAAAATATTATATATGTTAACTGATTGAAATACATACGAAATAAAAGGTAATAATAATAATAAACGTTTTGTTATTTTTGACTAATATGATATACCATTAGTACATTTTTGATACATTACGTTTAACATTTTAATTTGTATCTAGGTATGAATATTAATATGGGCCATATTTATTAAACGTACTAGACGAAACAATAATTTTTAAATTAAGCAATGATTGCTTTTCAAGCTGATAAGTTACAAATCCTCAATAATTGAATGTCCAATCTAAAATTCAATTATCGTTGTATTGAGAGAATACTGTAGTGGACTCAATTCTTTGCAAATGACTCAACTGCGCATTCCAATTTAATTATCAGAAAAAATTTTCAGAAAGGCAGTACTTGCATTGGAACTTATTACTTTACCTGCATAATTACAACTTTATTGGAACTTATTTTTACTTAGTGAGCAGGAATAGATTAAGCTCTTATATATTAAGTGAGTAGATAAAGAGCATTCCTAATACACTAATGGAGTATATGCGGCTGCAGAAACAGTTTAAATAATAAATGTTGTTACTATTAAGATAGCTAGATAGATATATTTTAGATTAATAAAGTTGTCATAACACTACTATGAGAGTGAGTCTAATTACGGCAATTTATGAAATTATATTTAATTTTCTTCATTCCGAGTAATTCTTTGCATTGTAACTCATTACAACAGGTTTACAAGTCTCTCGAAACATTTTAAAAACTCTATTTGCATCTTCTGACAGCCTTGAATAAGATATAATACTTCGGGAACAAGTTGAGTAAGACTTGCAGTAAGTGTTCAAGTCGAATTACTACACGTTCAGCAGTTATCTTTGTTCTTGTCTGAAACAAGTGATGAATCTCTCTGTTTCAGGGACAAATGTACCGTATGTTCCTTGATCTTGCAATGAATCCATTTTCTGTCGTTTTCTTGTTCTTTTTCTAATTGAAACCAGGGATGTATCTATCACTATAGTACTTTTCAAACAAACCCCTCAAGTAACTCATTTCCGTTTTAGTATACCTAAAGACTGACATCTCATCTTACGGTGTCAAAAACCGTAGTACAAAATATTTAAAACTAAAGTGTGAAAAATAATTTATACTAAGTTTAACAAAATAAAATGAACGTAATGAGCAAAAGCAAAAGCTGATTTTAAACCAACGGTTTGAAGTTCTGACTCTGAGAAAGAACCTTGGTGATGTTACTATGCACCGGGAAAGAACGAAGTCTTGAAAAAATTTAAATAAGTCGTAGAAATTTACTTCGTGTTTTGGGTGTAAGTTTTAAACATTCTTTAATTACGTATTTTAAACTATTTTAACAATAGTTTATTAAAATCAGTAGTTGTCAGCGAGATATATAGATTTAAAATTCTGCAATATTGCGTTCATTGTTCGTTTAAGACAACCGTTATCTTTAGGTTACACCTGTATATTGGTTTGGGATCGTAAAGTATATCCACTATATTCTCAAAGCCCTTGCTGCATGTGTGGTAACATGGTTGGGAGTTGCGAAGAAGCAGTTGGTGTTGTCTTTGGAGACTTTTGGTTGTTTGTGGAGACCATTAGTTGTGTGTGGATACTATTGGTTGTGTGTGAAGACTTTTGGTTTTGGTTTGTGGAGACTATTGGTTGTGAGTGTAGGCTTTCGGTTTGAGTGGACTCTTTTGATTGTGTGTGGAGACTTTTGGTTGTGTGTGGAGACTTTTGGTTGTGTGTGAAGACTTTTGGATGCTAGATCACCTGTGGTGCATGGGCTGTGTTCAGACTATGGCTTCAGACTGTAGGTCATTAGTCCAGCTCACAATCAAATATTCGTGTAGGAGCTCAATAATTTTTTTAGGGAGCAAAGTACCTGGAGTATGCCAGGAGGATCACCAAGAAAGGTGCGACGCCAGGATGGGTACCTTACTCCTGCCCGCCGCACGTTATTATAATCCGTGTGTTGGTGAACTATGATCATGTCAAGTTTGACAGACCCACAGCCTAAAAACAGATCATCATATAAAATACCAGCCTTTTAATCGTTCATGTTCTCTTTTCCGTTGTTTTGCCTGTGACCTTTTGTGACTTGGAATTACACAGTATATTTTAGGCTAAGCTGATAGCGCCAATCACACTAATATTCTTATTAGGATATTCCATTAAAAAGTTGAAAAATTCTAATGAACCTAATATGCCGATTTAATTAATAATATATATTCCATGGTTGAGGTGTAAATCAGCTATATCTCGATTAAAAAATATGAACTAAGGAAAATCATTTTTTCAACACATATGTCGGGAATTATCATGTATTTAAATGGGAACAATAGGTTAATGTAAGTTTCTTCAATTTTAAAGTTACCTGGAAATAAAAGAGTTTCATCTTAGCACTTTGGGCACGAAACAAATACATTTTCTGTAGAATACATAATGTTCCGCACAAACTATACTGCCACCAAAGGCCAAAAGTACAAACATTATGCAATTAAGGTAATCAAATATCGCATGTGAAACCCGAGTTTTATAATTTTTTGTGAAATAGCTTTAGATATAGATATATGCGAAAATGTGAAAGAATCACTACTGTCAATGAAGTGCATGATTATGATTATTATAGTTTCATGTTCATCTCCATTAATTTTTATCCATCCAGATTTTTAAGGAGAAACTCATCGTAATATATCGTAGAGTTGGCAACAACATGAGTATATTTGTGGATATCTATAGAGCGGAACAATATATGAGATTTATGGGCGAATCGCCAGAAGCAACTGAGTATAAAAAACCGCTACGCCAATGGAGTGTTTTTGTCCATAAATCTGTTGACAATAGATTTGTGCGACTGTGCGCAGCGCAGTTTGAATTGTTTCCAAGTATGAACGAATGAGTGAGAATCAGATTTCATCAGTACCGTTGTGATCCAAATGGAGCCTCTATGTACAGAACGTACAAGAGCAAAAAATAGCCAACAATCTAAATGTAACCAATATGTACAATATGTACTATTGCAGTAATCAATATTTCAGGTAATTTAGGGTGATCGAATACAAACTTCACAAGATGCCTGACAAACTAGTGGACTGCTCGTCTGTGAGCAGTTCAGATATCACGACAGTAGAAAGTGGCATTCAAAAGCAACTGGAATACTACGCCTATGTAGGTGGTATCAACTGTGACAAAGTAAAGAATCTTAGTTTATTGGAAGACTCTGATTCCGTATTAATCCTTGTCTGATTTATATACGTTTTAGATTTTAATCGTATTATAAGATTCATTTAGAGAAATATTTCTAGCGGTCAGGATAATAACAGAGAATCGAATTCCAAACGGTAATATAGTTTTAAAACTTTTTGTATTGATTATGTTTTCAGTTTTGAATCGTTAAGCTGCTAATACTATGGACTTTTAATAGAAAATATAATGTAAAAACTTAATATAAAACGACAAAAGTTAGAAAAACTACGTTTTGCAAAACATCCCACACAGACAACTTTAAAAGTTTTAGATGCTTCGGCATATATGGAATATATTTTTTAAGAAATATTTAATCTGCATCTACCAGGATTTCTGAATTCCTGGTTTTTAACATGTTAGAGTGAGAAATATATCTCTTGGTTCCGGCTGGGCAACGACCTTGTCGTTTAAATTAGCACACGAACGTCTGGTAGAATGGTTTCTGTCTCTCACCTAAGTGGTGACAATTATCCCAATTGCAGTAAGACGAGAAGCAATATAAATATCTTATTGGAGTCAAAAATAATTGCACGTAGTTCAATATTAATTTATTATTATGTTAAATTTTTTATTTTAATATAGGTATCGTGCATTTGGCATATTTTAGTTTTCATATATTCTCAAACTTTGTTTTAATAATGGACCCTGTACTGGGTGTGTAGGTACAGATTTTAAGATATTACCTATGGTATCACAGAAAACCTAGCAGATGTTCTCTGGCGTTGTTTAAGACAAGTGATATCACTTTTATATTATTCACTGCTCTATACTGAGACATAACTGCTGAAAAAAAACAGAAATGCAGTTTCTTCCTTAGAAGACTACTATCTTTTTGGATCCCATAGAAACCCACAAGAACCATACTTCTCTAGTAAATCTGTTCTAAATCATGTGAACATTAAAAATATTGCATAAGTATAAGGGTCGCTATATTACGAAAAACAGCCCCAACTCCTGCATAAAGAGATTTATGTAAATATATTGTGAATGCATAAGTAGTGAATGACTGGTAGTCTCCAGTGTTAATAGACAAACTCCAGTGATTGTTTTGCTCTTTTGATACTTGTGCTATGTCTATCTCGTTTTAAAACCTTATTCTACCCGTCCTTACGGGCCACTGACCTGTGCGGGATGTTGTGAAAAAGAATAAGTGGGAGTTTTATTGCAGTACAAGGTCAACAGTTCTGATAAAAAGTAATACGGTGACAAGCAAAGATCACTGATGATCACAGAAGAGATAGATTTGAACCTGTGCGATCTCTAACTCAAATCCAAAGTCCACTTTCTTAACTTAGATGACATTTATATGCATTCTGATATGTCACTAATGCCTTAAGTTGTGCCTTTATTTATGGTCAAACTGCAACCATTTTTTTAGGATTGAAGTGGAAAGTTGTAAATAAATTATTATTATTGATGGATTACTATAATTTAAACGTCAACAATTAACATAATATAAAAGTTTTATTAAATTCGAAAGTTATTATTCATTTTGATATTTACTCGTACCATTAAGAGTATACATTTTTATAGCTTGTTTAAATGCACTTAAAATAAGTGATTCGCCAATGATAGTAATTGTATATTCAAAGATAACGAAGAATATTTTAGTCTTATTGTTAAATAAAAAATGTATGTCTTACAATATGTTCGTTAATTTCTTCAAGCATGTTTATCCAATAAAAACTAAGCATCGTATTAAATAAAATTTACTTCCTTACATTTTTTTAAATTTAGATAATACAAAATATGTGATTTAGTTCAATTAAAAAAATCTTATATCACCTCACATAACTTGCAAGAGAGAAGATAGTATTTTCTATAACAGAATGAGGTAGTACGAAGTAACAGAGCCAGGAATACAGTGAAATTGGAAAGGAGGGAAGATTGTATCAGGGTTGTTTGTTCGCTGGAGGATGGGGTGGAGTCGTACTTATCAAGTTATATTTTATCTTGAAAGTCCAACATCCAACTTTATTCTAATTCCATTGTTGACATCAGAATAATTAGAACTGTCATCCATGATAATTTATCATATATATTTTAAATTATCTCTCTTTTTATCTTGTGTTTACTTACGTACTCTTCTGTTCATTTTGGTTCGAAAGGTCACGTTTCTACCTGTGAAGTTTTTAAATAATCTCACGCCAGCAATCTTTTTATAAATGAGAAGTGGTTTTAATCTAGTACAATAATGTATAAGAAATTATAATTGGTATATTATGATTATAATTATATGAGTATATAGTATTGAAAGTGTTTTAAATTGTTTGTTCACACATCTTGCTTTTTTATATACTCCTCACTTCATTTATGTTTGAAAGGTCATACCTCTTTGTGAAGTTTTTGAATAACTTTAACACAGAAATCTTGTTATTAAAAGTAGTTGCTATAATATAATGTAGAAAATTTTGAATTAGTATAATTATGCCTATTATTACATTTTTAAATAGTAATGACAGTATTTTTAATTTGGTTACTGATATTTACTGATTTAAAAATCTAAGATTTTACTGTTTTAAAATAAATATTCTGGTTTTAAAATTGTTTTTCAGGACTCTAAAACATATTTGTAATCAAAAATTGCCACAAAACTCTCTAGAGAAAAGTTTAAATAAATACCAACAGAAGTAGAGGCCATACATTTCCATATGGAGAAAAAACACACTAATAAGACGTTCCTCGTAGAGACAATCTGTGTTTGTCCTAATGATATGTTGGATCCATGTATTCAATGTGTGCGGGTACTACATCTTCACCCGACTATCATTCGGTCCCTACGCCCCTTCTGCTGTAAAGCAGATTACATCTATTCGTTTGGTATTGCTGTAACCCATTATAAAAATTTAGTGTAACTGTTTCCTTCTTCACATGTTGAGAATTTATTAGTTCCAAGACAGGAGTGTGCCACACCACGTGTCGCGTAACAGGGTTCGCTGAGGTGAAATACACAATTTAAAGGCCTTATGTCATTTAAATCCTGACATATACAAAGACAGACAACCATATTGAAAAGTAAATTTAAACTCCCTGGCAAGCAAAAGAGACATTGTGTCAGCCTATTGAGTGCTCGACTTGATTAAAGCTCAGTTAAACAGGTGTATGTTTGTAATATGCGTAAGCGTTAGAAGCGATACATAGATGTTTCCACCTGCAGTTAAGATGACTGTATGTAATGTGCATCATAGACTCTTTGTTTGAGTTAGTAAAATTATTATTCAGGTTGGCACAAAGAATGCAGCAACATAAGTAAATTTGTACACAAGCACTTTATATTTTAACACATGAATTACTATCGCATAAAGGCTATTTACAACCATAAAAATAGATTGAAATTCAATGAAAAAATAGATCAAATTAAAATCCTGTTGACCGTAGGACATATTAGGAATGAGATCAGCTATAGGTTTGAAACCGTGCACACAACCTTCGTGAGCCTGTTAGTCTATTTTATGGTATAAGATAATTGTACACTTGGGATATAAAAATATGAGGCATCTTCTACTACATGACTCACATGCAACACTTTACTGCAAGAGCTGACGAAGAACGCACGACAAAAGTTTGTCTTCTGTCAATACCTCGTGCCTTATCTCTGGTGAGCTGACAAGCATCAAATAGTGATGCCACATAGAGTGGCGAGTTGGTTTTAAAACCAGTTGAGGCCAATAAGATTGCTTTAAATCTCCACCAGGACAGCAGAGACGCTGCATTCGGAAGTAGATACCCACCAAGTGGCGGTAGATGAACTTACCTCTTGAACAGACTGGAAAACTGGGTCAGGATCACAGATACAATACAAACACTAAATTGTCTTTTTAAAACACCTAAATAGGTAAACACAGCAGCTTTTTAAATTATGTTATATTTAGGAAGTCTTGATTTCAGCCTCTAGAGTATAATACATTTCCATGAAACTGTACAGAATATTAAACCTTCTATAACGATCTAAAACTTAGAACTGAAAATTATGGTGCAAATTTAGAATCTTCCAGAACTAAGGAATTGGAACCTTCAGTCTTTATTAGATTGAGTTAGACATGCAGTGTAAAATTCCATACTTTATACTGCATGTCCACTGTAATCTAACTCAGAGTTCCTCACATAGAAATGCAGTTTCATGCACAATTTCAAGTTTATAGGCCAGTTATTTTCAAGATATTTTGCGGATAGACAGAAATATTGACAGATAGACTGAAATTAAACTTTTATGCCCCTAGAATAATACACTTTGCTAAAGCCTAATAGGATAACTCTATTCGACGAGTTTCCTAGCCTGGTACACGTTTATGATTTCAGGGAAGAGTTGTGTTTGACTCATTTTCATTTAGCTTTAAATGTAGCCCTGTATGGGTCAAAAAGCTCTATATCTGTCATTAAATTAATTCGGAATAATCTCAGTTTATATTAATTTTCAGTAAAATATAGTTTAAATGGTTCCATTCATTTTGAAATTTAATGATGGAGAGTGTACAAAATCCTGTTATTCTTTTAAAACAAGAATATTTAATACATTTGAAGCAATTCATATTATAGTTAACGTTATGTATTTTTTTAAATACAAAAAAGTTGTGTACTCCTAGTGAATGCCTCTATTTTACGCCGTTAAAATAATAGATAAAATACGTAGTAAAACTAGTTTAGATTTAAATACTAGCACTTATCTACTGTTTATTAAGTTTCATTCCAATTTATTAATATCTTTTATATGTATTTGGATCTATTCCTTCAAGTGGTCGGTATCCTATTATAAGCTGATATGAATGACAAATAGTTTTCTGGATGAGTTGTTATTAAATTTATTTAGAATTGTTTTAGTATAAAAATATTTGTAAAATACTCAAAGAAAAATTAAAAACAGTCTGAATTCAAAAGTTCAACTTGAATATATGAAATTTGTGGAATATTAATTAAATTGCTCTGAATAATATATAAATAAATTTTTTTAAGCTCATTAAGGTGAGGAGTTATTGCAATTAACTATTAATTGAAAAAAGTTAATGTTATTTAGAACGGCGTGATACATAGCAAGGTAGAAGAACGCCACATGTTGCTTAACAGGCTTCTGTATGTTTTCACGAACAATTTAAAGTCCATAGCTAATACTTCATTAGGCTACAAGTGTTATTACGTCACTTATTAAAATGTCACATGACTATAAAAATTGTTTATAAATTAAATTATTGTGGCGTTTTCTCGTTGCCATGGAGACCAATGTAAGAATGTTTCCTGTGTTACCCATAGGCTATCCCATTTTGTGACATACTCGGTGTGGCTTGTGTAATGATGAAGCTTCTTCCAAAAGTTCAAATCTTTAGTCAGTCTTTTCGAGATATCGTGTGCATAGACAAACAGAGGGAAAATAATTTTTCCCGCCCTTTAAATTATAGGTTTTGCTAATGTTCAGGCAATAATAACCACTTTATTAAGGTTGGATTCAATATTGAATTCACTTTTTTAATAACCTAAATTTACATAATTTGACTACATCCATAATGTTTTACAATATATGTACACTTATTAATACGCGCAGTATGTAAGTTTCACACTTTATAAGCTATGTTCAAGAGAAAAACTAATCAAGAAAGTGTTGGGATACATAACACGTACTTTATGTGAGGAGCCATTGGGAGTCCCACATCATTAATATTTACCAAAGTTTATTATTAGTTTACAAAAGCGGAATTATAATTCAAAGCGCAGCTTTGACTCTTCACTTTGTTATAACTTTCAATGTAGACCTAATTAGTTTACATATTGCATAAATTATGAAATGTTCCAACACACCATCTTGTGATTTTGAAAATCATGAAAATAAAATATTTAGCTTAAATTATATTAAGGCTAAATATACAATGTTTTAATATAGTTTAGGCATATTAATAATTTGTAAAATAATCTGCATGAATTACTTTTTGTGAAAAACGATTTCATCAGAGAACTAATTTAGATTGCATACGCACACTACCTAGTCTCATTGAAATCGATAAAGAACTTTTTCGCAGATTGAAATACTTTTATATTGTCAGCCACGCAAGTTTTTATTGTATTATATTATTTTAAGTTATTTAGACGAAATTGAAAGGTATCGAAAGAACAAAAAGTATGAAAAAATATGCTCTACTTGTATGGTAATTTTCATAGCTTTTCAATTTTAGTTCAGCCATTAGACACCTAAATACATTTTACTATTAAGTTTCTTTTTTATATTACGATAGTGTGTTTATCGTTTAAAGCTAATATGTGTATAATAAATGTACCGTTTTTATTTTTAACCCTTATGATACCATTCCATTTCGACCTCCACCGAAAATGGTGAGGCTGAATAATGATGATTCATTTCCTCCTTAGGGGACAGTTCTCTCTCGATTTCAAAAAAACCAGTTTTTATATTTATACATAGCTCTCGAACAATTAGCAGTTTATTAACTAAAACAATATCTTTTCAATAAAATTTTAACAAGGAATAAATTAAAATTATTCTATCAATATCCCATGCTTTTAAGTAGGTAATTTATTATCATTTGTATTTAATTTAATGCTTATTACTCATTAATGTACAAATTAGTTTGAAGCAAACCACCTTTTGTTAAAAGATAAATTTAATCAACATCACCAAAACAATTTAAAACCTTATATATTTTTCCACTACCGTACAAACTACTAAAATACAGGTTGAAATTGATATTTAGAAAACCACCCGAGGTTTCAAATTAATATTGACCAAATACGAATTTTATTTCACAAAAGAGAAACTATAATTAAAACCGGAGTTCTGATTTTAAAATATTGTAATTAACAATTTCCCAATAAATTCGTATTACAGATTTTCATTCCAAACGATATATGTTTACCAACGCCCAAGGTTAAAACACACAATATTACTTAATGAGATAATATTATTCACTTTAGTCAATCTTTCAGTCAGTTAATCAACATATATAGTCAATCCATATATTATTAATGTTATAATATTATAATTATGATTGTAATAATAATAATTATTAAAAATAATAGTAATATTATTTATCTGTGTTACCGTTAAAATTTTAATTTGCTGTTTTAAAAAGTATCAAAGTAATAAAATAGGATGCAATAATATATGGAATGAAAAGGAAACTTGAGATATTAATCCTTGTTTGTAAGATCCAATAATATTTTCGGTTTGATTGTGAGATTTTCTGTTTAAAAACCATTTTAGAAGTGATAAATTGTTCGAGGATATTTCAAATTCTCCAATATTAATTGGTTTGAAAGGGAATAAAACTGTTAAAAGTTGGCAATAATTGAATTCCAATCAGCAACTCAATTAGTGTCTGTTGGAGAGTCTCCTGAAGCATCCTCTACAATTCTGCAAAGGCTTCAGTAATTCAATAAAATGTTCATCTAACACTCTAAAATACACCAAACAAATCTTTTTCTGATATTTCAATTCTACAGATTAAGATTTAGTGTTTAAGAAAGACGAATGATTTTATTGAGACTTCTTAATCATATTATTCTGTTAATTGTTTCTATGTATATTAAAAAATATCGTCGCCATAAATTTAAATAATTTAATATAGGAATCTTTGGATCTTATGAACTTAGAGAATAACAAAACTGGTATGATGTTTAAAGCCTTTGAAACTTGTTTTAGCATATAATTTTCATTAGTTGAGAAACAAAATATTTATAAAAAAGTCAAAAATTTACTTCGTTAAATGGTTTCCTACGGTATGGGACCATCTACTAAAGTTGGTAATGAACAAAATAAATTCGTATGTTATCGGTTACAATGAGTTGGCAATCCATAAAACTAAAGTTTGGAGCCCATTACAACTACGTATTTATTAAATTTATCGTTATTAAAAGTGAAATTTACAAGCAAGAAGTGACATGAATCTGCGCAAGAAATGTTTTCTCTTAATTTGGTAATAATTCGAAAGTCATTAGCTCTCCAAGTAAGCATATTAAAAAGTTTTACTTGCAAAGTTAAATTCTGTATCCAGAACAAATACAACATTTGAATATATTCTTGGTCACAAATCAGATAAATTTGTATTCGTGACAAGATATCACATACGATTAAGCTCTCATTTAAAACCAGACCAAACTAAAACGCAGATGTGACATTAAATCAGCCAGATATAATTATTCTTTACCAAAAAGAATTTTATGAACTTTACAGGCATATAATGGATTGGCTAAAGTCCAGGTTTATACTTCAGGAAAGGATATAGATAGGTAATGTGACAGAGAGGTGGTATTTTCGTGGAGTTCCTCAATGTATTTTTTCGTGCCTATTTTGTTTAATCTTTCCGTATATCCTTTCCAGTTGCATGTTTCATTATACACATTTTATTGTAAAACGGTTTCAAGCTAAATGTTACCAAGCACTCAGATGTATAGTTCCATAAGAGGGTGAGTGGAATTTGGGATGCTCAGGGGTTTTATGCAGGTTTTATACCTCAGGGAATGCGAACAGATTTTATTCATTATAATTAACTTTCTTGAGGTTATTGAGGTCACAATATCTGTATAGTGTCCAGTGAAAAGTTATTGAGAAAGCATAACCACGTGTTTTAAATACTAGGTATTGGCTTCTACGTGGTGCATAATTTCGGGGTAAAATACTAACTGTAAGGAAATAACAGTATATTGTGATTTACAATTATAGTAAGGACTCCTTAAATATTTTCGATTTAGCAGCCAATATCAATTTTTTTTACTGAATTTGGTCTTATCACATCAATGGCAAGCCCGTACAGAGATCAACCTTTAATAAAAAAAGCTGTAATTAAACCTAGAGGTCTGTTCAAATTAAGAGATGTGGACTCGAAACCCTTCAACATACAACTCATACAGGTAAATTTTTGTGAATATTTTACGACTTTTATCCTGAATTTGGTAATGGAAGATATAAGGGAATATGTAATAAACGATAATATTAATACAATCGTACTGTTTATACCTTAAAAGGCTCGTTCTTCGGTATAAATATTAATCTTTCAGTTTATGTCGATTAAAAATTAAAGTCTGATTTTTAAAATCATTCCCACTACCTCTTTTATTATGAAAGGAACACAAATTAAACAATAAATTGAAGGGTTTGAATAAAAATATAATACCAATAGTATAAAACTTATACTATTTGAAGAAAATGGAAATAAACGTACTGATATTTCATATTTTAAATTTTACACAAAGAAAGACGTTTATCAAAACTTATTGCTGAATTAGAGTTACTGTAATAAAGTTAACTTGAGCTACTAACTTACGTACAGCATGATTAAACAAACAGTATTATATAGAAGCAACATAATATAACTTAAGTGTATGACAATAATATAAATAAATAATGTTAGACGGTTTTATTACATAAAAGTGTTTTGTTTTACATCCAGAAGGCTTTGACATATTTGCAGTAAACACGTTACTAAATGAATACCAGAAGTTAATTGGTTCTATACGAAGCGAATCAATTTCCAATTAAACGAAAGTAATTAAGTTCTGATCAAAAGTCACTTTTCACAGATCGCTGATGAGTAAAATTGAAAACACAGTGATTGGAAGAGTAATAAATACAAACTCATTACCTGCGTTGGTAATTGATTACTCGGTATGGAGCCGACTTGTCTCTATCAGCCGATCGTTATTTTGTCAAATATATTCACATTTGATGTTATATGAACATTTCCTTGTTTAAGGCTTGTTAGGCAAGGCGGATGTTTCGAAAAAATAATATATCTTTAGGTTGCCTTCGTTATATGTCAGTACAACACATCCGAGGGTTAAAATCTACCCTCTTCCCAAGGAGATTTAACCCCCCTGATATATTAAAAAACTTATAAGATAAAACTTGCCACACACAATGGACTGCCAATGAAAGG
The DNA here is from genome assembly GCF_021130785.1 of Homalodisca vitripennis. Lineage (NCBI taxonomy): Eukaryota > Metazoa > Arthropoda > Insecta > Hemiptera > Cicadellidae > Homalodisca > Homalodisca vitripennis. The sequence goes on from NW_025779899.1 coordinate 43,624, forward strand.
TATAGTTAAGTGATACCTGACTTTTTCACCAACGGCATGAAGTGCAGACTGGAGAGAATAGTCTCTATACAGAACCACATAAACCCGAACTGGCGAAGGTAGAATATTGTGTTAAAATTCCGGAGTAAATTACAAATTATAAGAGGATTTCGGACATTTACCATCAAATTGTTTCATTGTTCCAATAATATAAGACAATGATTGTCCTTGAAGCATCTATAGTTAATAACAAACTTTAAGCAATCTATGTATAAAATGCTTAAACGCAATATTCGGTGTACAAAGTAAATGAACGAAATGTTAAAAGGAACTGTGGAAGTAGTGGTCAAAAATATATGAAACATCATCTGTGTATCTGCTACGGTACATTATCATAGTTCCAAATTAGAAATCAGACAGTGTCTGAAGTAAACAGTAATTCCGGCAATGACAGAGAAACGGTAATGGTTCATAGATAACAAAGGTTCTTATCATGGGAATTTATGGGTTTTGTCGTAAACAACTCCTGGGTTGGTTGATTACATCAGTTAAACTTAAGTTAGAAAATTGTAAACTTTAAAAAATTGTTTAAAAGAACACAAAATAATAATAATTTATAATTTAATTATATATAAATTATTTAAAAATTAAAATAAAACATATTATCTCAAATACTAAAAGGTTATGAAAATGTAAAATTCATTAAGCCAATAACAAGAAAAAAAGTACGTTAAAGAATACAGTACGATTAAGTATATGATTGCTTTAATAATTAGTATTATAGAGTTATAAATTGGTTTAATAACCAATTAATTTCAATAAATATAAAACCACCAGTTTAATACATAATGAATTAATATAATCGTATAACGATATTATATTAGTTATACATTTAGATTTGAAAGCATCTCAGTGGAAAACATATGTTATCCCTCTTATTCAAACATTCTATCCTATGTTAAAATGTCGACTATACTTTCGGCTAACTAGGAAATTAATTGGTTAAGTGACCAGGGACTCATATAACTAATTTTAATTACTATTTCTATCCTAAGGTATCACCCGTTTTGGCCATTATGAGTAAAATAAATGTTTTCTTTGGAATAAACAAAGAAAATCACTACGTCAAATTTAGTTGAAATTCATTTTATAATAATAATATTGCAGGCATAGTATATTTTGATATTTGTTACTTTCTTAATCTTCAATATTATCAAATCTGTTGTGGTAATATTCTCATAAGATTTATGGTAGTTTATGGTATTTCAGTACCATGAATAAAAAGCATATTTCTCTACTGAAGTTAAGTTTTCCAGAATTTAATTTTTTACATGAATAATTTTCAGACTATATTATTTTAACACAGGTCTAATAAAACATTAAATACGTAGTCCTCAATGGTTTCGTACTTAATATCAAATATCTCAAAAGGGATGTATAGTTCCGTACTTTGTCTTATTATACTTTTTACTACAGAAAATATGAAACACCAAACTAGTTGGTCCTTGGTTTTAGTAATTATAATTTTTTATTTCATCCTTGAAGCTAAAATATTAATATTTCTTTAACATTTCAAAATATTTCTTTACCTGTGACTAGCAAACCATTTTATATACACTTTTATTTAATCAATTTTCTTATAATAACATCTATTAGTAAAATACTCGAATTTTAATGATAATATTTTCATTAAAATTATTCTTTAAAAACAAAACTTCTACAAGGCCAAATACTGTTGACCACTATTGATACTAAAGCTGCTAATTAATGTATAAACCAAACATGAGTATTTAAAACCACATCGTTGAGTATGTATTTCATAATTACGAACAGCTGGTTCCATCACTCTCTATTAATATACGGTAGGTAATTACCAACGCTGACAATTATTTTATCTTCATTACTTTTCCAATCACAGTTTTCCTCGTCAGCCGATTGTGAAAGATAATTTGAACAGGATTTAATTACTTTCATTGAATTATGTAATCGTTTCACTTCATACATAATCAGTTAACTTGTAGCATTCATTTATTGATGTATTTACTAGAAGTCTAGCGGGAGTAACAATAAAGACTCTTATATCGTACTGACATATAAAATTACTTAGCAATTTTTTATCTCTATATTCTTTATTTTTCTATAATAAATTTTCCTATTCAGTATGGGTTGATATGTTCGATAAATTCAACACATAACAGTTAACATCATAAAACTAAATTTACTTATTCTAGGTTTTATTTGTAGTATGTACTTTTTAAATTCAGTAAATCGATCATCCGTAAGAAAAATAAATAAAAATTTATAAAAGTGAGTAAGCTGGCTAACGCTATTAAAATGATTCAACAGTTAGTTGGGACAAACGTAAGTAGGTGTTTCTTGAACTCCAACATGAAGTCAGTTGATATTCCCTTGCTTTATTTACTTTCGTTATTTACAATTAGTATTATAACTTATTTTTCATTAAATACTCATTTCCCTCCTCTTCATAGTATAAAAGCTATCAGTATTATGAGAATAATCGGGTTCTGATTTGTTTTCGAAATATTTACCAAATAGTACTTAATGTAAAACATTCGTTTCAGGTAGCATACAAATGCATGAAGTCGGTGTCCTTGACATAACAACAACACCACATTTATAAAGTGTGATTTTAACGCCCAAGAACATGCAGTTTAAGGTTACACCAAACTGATTTTACATCATTTAATTCCTTTCCGCGCGTCTTTCGAAGTGCTATTAACATAACATATTACATTTTGACATAATTAGTGCCTGTTGGATTATACTTTAATATTTTCTGGGTGCAAATCCCTTAATTGGTACAGGACTCTACCCCTACATTTTGTAGCCTTTACCCACAGCTCTTTGTTTTGATGACTAACATTTATATTCATATTTCTTAAAATAATATTTTGTTAGTTACAAGTATTTATAAAGTTCTGTAATCATTAAGCCCTATGTTGACTCAGTAAAATCCAGAAATCGAAAATGATGTGTTTGATGTAGTACAGACACAGGCAACAGGTTATTGATTTATTGAAGCCATTGCAGAAATAAAGTAGACGCTCCGGGAGGCTTTCCATCACACATTAATTGAGTTGCTGATTGGAATTAAATTATTACAGACTTTTAACAGTTTTATTAACTTTTTTAGTCAATTAGTACTGGTCAATTATTTTAAAAATCCTTTAACACTTCACGGCTTTGTACATATTTTTAACAGTTAATCTCATCGTGGTTTGCTTTGTCGGTAATTAGATTTACAGGCTATTTAAAAATACGTATAATATATTTTATATGTACGTCACAAGAAAACGAGTGGCGTATTATTTTTAAGGCTACATAGCTTTAGGTAGTTTTCATTGTTTACATCGTTATCAATGATTCGGTGTATTTAACTTTGTTTTATGGGAATACTGTAGGTGAGTCCCTAGACAATCCCTGGTCTCTTTGCATACCGAGAAATTGAAGGCGTTAAATACCTCTCTTGAGACTCAACGTGTGTACTAATGTTGCATGCGCAAGTACTGACATGTGCCTGCAAAATAAGATGATACCACTACAATACACAGCTGCTAGGGGTCATCTCGTGACTCGCCTACAGTATGAGTGTTCAGTAAAAGACATACGGTTTTCTTAGGCTTATGTTTAATTAAATCTATATTTCTCGAAGAGAAGCTTAACCTTTTCTCTCCTTTTCCTTTGATAAAAAAAGGAAAATTTAATGAGCAAAAATTTAAATGAAAAGAGTTTGTGAAATCTAAGCAGTAAATTATATATCGCTGTAAAACGTATTGAAATAACACAATGCAGATTCTGCATAGTTAAAGTTTTGACTAATTGCATATTACTAAAAGATGCGTAACTTATTACATTGGTCTATCAATAATTAAATGTGTACTTATAGGAATTGTAGGGCAAAATGAAGTGATTAATGACAATATAAATTTCTTAGAAACGCTCACACTTGTCTGGTAAGCGAGAAAGGTCGTGGTCACCCCATATCGGACAATATCCTGGCCCGGAGAGTGATTCTCAAAGATTAAAACAAAGATTAATTGAGTTTGCAAAGTCATGAAAATATCATTAGTTTTAAGTTGGAGGAAAATATTAAATCTGCATTTAGGGCAATATCCTCGGAATGTGTGAACACTCGGATAGGATTATACTATATGAATCAAGTAAAGGGCATACTATCACACTGTTATCAAAATTCCAGCCAAGCTCCATGTCTAGAGACGCGATAAGTTAGAATTTATAAAATATTTGAACGCAACAGACAGGCAGTAAGTGTACACATATTGTAACCACCAAAAAAGAGCCCGTGCTTCGCCCAACCCACTTTTACATGACTTATCCTAGTTAAATGAGTTAATACATTATGTTATTATATTTTAATTATAATTTAATATTATATATTAAAATTCTACAAGGCCAAATACTGTTGACCACTATTGATACTAAAGCTGCTATGTATAAACCAAACAGGAGTATTTAAAACCACATCGGTGAGTATATGTTTCATAATTACGACCCAGCTGGTTCCATCACTCTCTCTATTAATATACGGTAGGTAATTACCAACGCTGACAATTATTTTATCTTCATTACTTTTCCAATCACAGTTTTCCTCGTCAGCCGATTGTGGAAGTTAATTTGAACAGGATTTAATTACTTTCATTGAATTATGTAATCGTTTCAATTCATACATAATCAGTTAACTTGTAGCATTCATTTCTTGATGTATTTACTATAAGTCTAACGGGAGTAACAATAAAGACTCTTATATCGTACTTACATATAAAATTACTTAGCAATTTTTTTATCTCTATATTCTTTATTTTTCTATAATAAATTTTCCTATTCAGTATGGGTTGATATGTTCGATAATTTCAACACATAACAGTTAACATCATAAAACTAAATTTACTTATTCTAGGTTTTATTTGTATTATGTACTTTTAAATTCAGTAAATCGATCTTCCGTATGAAAAATAAATAAAAATTTAAAAAGTGAATAAGCTGGATTAACGCTATTAAAATGATTCAACAGTTAGTTGGGACAAACGTAAGTAGGTGTTTCTTGAACTCCAACATGAAGTCAGTTGATATTCCCTTGCTTTATTTACTTTCGTTATTTACAATTAGTATTAAAACTTATTTTTCATTAAATACTCATTTCCCTTCTCTTCATAGTATAAAAGCTATCAGTATTATGAGAATAATCGGGTTCTGAATTTGTTTTCGAAATATTTGCCAAGTAAGTAGTTAATAGAAACATTCGTTTCAAGTAGCATACAAATGCATGCAGTCGGTGTCCTTGACATATGTACCTTGATCGAGGACTGACATGGGACTTTCACATTGACAGCATCTGCTCCAAGGTTGCTTCTGGCATTTATGTTTTGCGTAACCTTGCAAAATTCTGTTCTATTGATGTATTAAAAACTGCCTACTTTGGCCTGATACATCCATATTTGTCTTACGGCTTAAGATTGTGGGGCAGCTGTTCTAAATACAAATTCGAAAGAGTATTTAGAGCTCAAAAGAAAGCTATCAGAATTATTTACAAATTGAATTTCAGAGAGTCGTGCAAAGATGCCTTCAGAGAGCTTGGATTGTTAACTTTACCCTGTCTCTATATTCTCGACGTCGTTCTATACTGTCGACTTAAATGCGAGTTGATCCAAGGCAGTGACGTCCACCAATACGAGACAAGAGGCAGGGACAACTTTCGGATTGTTTCAACATAGAACGAGTGCATTTGAACACTTGCCCGTCCCAAGTTGGTGTGAAACTGATAAACAAGCTGCCTGAGGGAATAAAACATCTCATTGATTCTAAACTATTCAAATCTCGATTAAAACACCTCCTGGTGTCAAAGGCGTTTTACTCCGTTGAAGAGTTCATGTTGAGTTGCTGGGATTAAAATTATTGAAAACTATTGAAAACACGAATAAAAATAAACCCCCAGTTCTGTTTATACAATTAAATAGCAATAACTGCAATGGAACTGTATATTATTATGAATGTACTTGACGCATGCATGCAATGTAATAATTTGTTTGACGCAATAAAAGGTTATTATTATTATTATTATTATAACAACAAAACCACATTTATAAAGTGTGATTTTAACGCCCACTAACATGCAGTTTAAGGTTACACCAAACTGATTTTTACATAATTGAATTCCTTTCCGCGTCTGTTTCGAAGTGGTATTTAACATATGCAGGATTAAGATATTACATTTTTGATAGAATTAGCCTGTTAGATTGTACTTTAATATTTTATGGGTGCAAATACCTTAATTCGTACAGGACTCTACCCCTACATTTTGTAGCCTTTACCCACAGCTCTTTGTTTTAATGACTAACATTTATATTCATATTTCTTAACAAAATATTTTGTTAGTTACAAGAAGTATTTATAAAATTCTGTAATCATTAAGCCCTATGTTTGACTCAGTAAAATCCAGAAATCGAAAATTATGTGTTTGATGTAGTACAGTCATAGGCAACAGGTTATTGATTTATTGAAGCCATTTGCAGAAATAAAGTAGACGCTTCGGGAGGCTTTCCATCACACATTAATTGATTTGCTGATTGGAATTAAATTATTACAGACTTTTAACAGTTTTATTAACTTTTTTAGTCAATTAGTACTGGTCAAGTATTTTTAAAAATCCTTTTATCACTTCACGACTTTGTACATATTTTTAACAGTTAATCTCATCGTGGTTTGCTTTGTCGGTAATTAGATTTACAGGCTATTTAAAAATACGTACAATATATTTTATATGTACGTCACAAGAAAACGAGTGGCGTATTATTTTTAAGGCTACATAGCTTTAGGGTAGTTTTCATTGTTTACATCGTTATCAATGATTCGGTGTATTTAACTTTGTTTTATGGGAATACTGTAGGTGAGTCCCCTAGACAATCCCCTGGTCCTCTTTGCATACCGAGAAATTGAAGGCGTTTAAATACCTCTCTTGAGACACTCAACGTGTGTACTAATGTTGCAAGCGTAAGTACTGACATGTGCCTACAAAATAAGATGATACCACTACAATACACAGCTGCTAGGGTTCATCTCGTGACTCGCCTACAGTATAAGTGTTCAGAAAAAGACATACGGTTTTCTTAGGCTTATGTTTAATTAAATCTATATTTCTCGAAGAGAAGCTTAACCTTTTCTCTCCTTTTCCTTTGATAAAAAAATGGAAAATTTAATGACCAAATATTTAATGAAAAGAGTTTGTGAAATCTTAGCAGTAAATTATATATCGCTGTAAAACGTATTGAAATAACACAATGCAGATTCTGCATAGTTAATGTTTTGACTAATTGCATATTACTGAAATATGCGTAACTTATTACATTGGTCTATCAATAATTAAATGTGTACTTATAGGAATTGTAGGGCAAAATGAAGTGATTAATGACAATAATAAATTTCTTAGAAACGCTCACACTTGTCTGATAAGCGAGAAAGGTCGTGGTCACCCCATATCGGACAATATCCTGGCCCGGAGAGTGATTCTCAAAGATTAAAACCAAGATTAATTGAGTTTGCAAAGTCATGAAAATATAATTAGTTTTAAAGTTGGAGGGTAAATATTAAATCGAATTTTGCGGCTGGATTTAAGCCTGCATCCGTTAAAAAATCCAACTGAACCCGGGAGCTGAGCGTTTATGACCATAGACAACGCCGTTTGTTCGCCGAGTGGGCTTTTAGAGCGTTTGGAAGAGGAACCCTAACTTCGGCCCAAAAATTATCCTTAGCGACGAAGCACATTTCTGGATGAATTGCTATGTTAACAAGAATAATTGCCGTATATAGGACAACGCCAACCCACATGAGGTTCACCAGGTAGCGATGCATCCACAAAGAGTTACTGTTTGGTGCGGATTTTGGGCTGGCGGTGTGATTGGTCCTTTTTTTTTTAAACAACGTTGGGTGAGGCCATCACTGCCAACAGCGAACGCTACAGAACGATGGTATCGGATTTATTTTGTGCCCCAAATTGAACGATATATACGTAAACGACATGTGGTTTCAGCAGGACGGTGCTACGTGCCACACAGCGAAACGACACCATGAACATTTTGCATGAAAGATTTGAGGGTATGGTTATCTCTCGTAGAGGTGACGTGAGCTGGCCATCAAGATCGTGCGATTTGACGCTCCTGGTATTTTTTACGGGATTTTCTGAAGTCGCAGAGTTTATGCCAATAGGCCGTAATCAACCGTTGAACTTAAGATCAACATAACCATGGCCATCGTTCAAATTCAACTGGACGTATGCGTAAGAGTAATTGAAAATTGGTCCACTCGAATCTGTACCCTTATGAGAAACCGCGGTGTAACATTTGAATTATTTCATATTCCATACATATTGGCATATATGGGCCTTTCATATGAAAAATAAATTTCATTAATATATTAACGAATATATATAATATAATATAATAACTTTTTGTATTTCATCTCAACATCTAATACCCGCCGATAAAATGAAAAACCCCCCTTTATATATATTATTATTTTAAACTGCTATATTTAGCGAATTGTTTAACCTGATATCATTTATCCATTAACCTACCTTATTTAAAATCGACCATTCAAAAATCCACTATAAACATGGTAAATATAATAAAATATAAAGATTGTATCCCTCAAAAAACCAGAGAGATGAATAAAACAATGCTCTTGATTTATTATTTTTCTTTGAAACCGTCAAAGATGAAGTTATTCGTTGTGGACGGATCTAATGTGGTAGGAAAAACATTTAGAACTGCAAGGGTTATTCTAATCATTGATTACTATTTTTTAAGTTAGATTAAAAGACCGTAGTTTTGTTACTGCATCACAGATGCGGATATTGAAAATCGCTTCAATATAACTTTAACCCCAAATTTAGCACTTTTATGTTTCTTGAGGAAACTATATTCGAGTTATAGTGCTATATATTCTGATACGCAAAATACTTCCTTATATCGAAAGAATGTTAATTAAGTCCCTGATAAACCTGGATTAACTCCAAACGGATTGAGATAATCAATGTACAACCTGAGTTAAAAATTTTAGGTATTTAAGCCCAGTAAGAAGTACAATAATATAATGTGGTATACATAGGAATATTCGACGAAAGTTTAATGTTTTACATTGTATTTTAAGAAGCAAAAGTAAGTTAACTGTGAACAAATTATTTATTAAATTGGAAGATTGCAGCATATTTGAAATATCTATGTAAACATTTAGTGATGAACTGTTAGACTGTTAGTGATTAATGCACTCAACAACTTTCAAGATCCTATACATGTCATTAGAGCGATGAAGTTAATGGAAATGCCTTAATAAAAGACTTCCTATAGCTTGCACCTGCGTCTTTATAACCGTCCCCCTTCATCTTTACTTGCACAACTAATTTTAGCGAGGGAATGTTCCTGTATTATTTTACTTAAATACAGAGAAAGTGTGCAATTATTTGTAATCATTGAGTCAATTCATATTAGTTAAGTGAATTTGTGTAAAAGTTATTTATAATTTTGAATGATAAGTTTCAAATTTTCATAAAAATTCATTATATTATTGTAAAAATACAGGGATTAAATCTTTAAACATATTATGTATGATTAACAAATCATCGACATCCTATATTATAGACAAAGATAGGTATTAACCATATTGTAATCTGCTATAATGTAACTGTTATACGTTTATTATTCAAATATATTTATTCTTTTATTAAATATGGCCACGAAGTAGTTTTTCATATTAATTTAAAATCCTTAAAATTTTCCATAGTCCAAAGAAATTTGAATTATACTGATAGTCCAGGAGGCGATAGCCAATTTGGATTGCATACAGACCGAAGATAATTTTATATTTTTTTATGAAAAGGTTTTTATTGAAATAAATGTAGGTATTTTCCATCAGAGAGACATTGAATTTTCCACCGTTCCAAGTTTTAGTGGAGGTCGATATGGGAGGGTAACCAAAGGGTTTAAAAATGGAATAATAATTTTCTTCGCAGATCATGTTTTTCTCAGCTTGATGTATTTAAAACCAACGGTCAAACACATTTTTCCTGACCATATAATTGACTAATATAAATATTTTCATTTTAGTTGTCAGACTGTGATATAACCATTATCTACGTGTTTGACGATCGTTTTTTAAATGTTTCAAATTAGAAAAATATCATGAGAGAAAAATGCAATCAATTTTTTTTATTTGTAACATATAACCTAGATTATGATGGTAATATTACAATGATCTCAGCGAATCTGAGTGCCGCAACGTGTAATTACCATTACATTCCACTGCGACTGCTTCCGCATTGCACTAGATTATTCCTGTAGTAATATCATATATTTCATTTAGATATTTCTGTCAATGTAAGTGAACTTTCATACTTGTAGCCTTCATTATTGATTATCGAAGAGAGTATATGGTTTTATGCGTATTACTTATTAGCCAGAACAAGAAAACGTCACTATATTCAATGACTAGATTTGCGGAATAGAATTCTCAAAATTATTATATGCATTACGAGAGCGAATAGAAAATTGACATAAGTTTTTTTGTAAGCAGACTAGTCTTAAATACGTTTTTATATATGAAACAATTACTTGTCTTTTCAGTTTTAAATTTAAGGATGAGATCATCAAGATATATAACATTTTGGATAACACAACTATCAATAATAATATGGAAGTACTACTTCTTGTACTTCATAAGTAAACATAATAAAAAGTAGTTTTAGAAAATGTGTGTTAAAGTAATGTATTCTAATGCCCTTCCCAAGTCAACGTATTTAAGTGGAAAATTATATTCAAATTAAAATGTTTAATGATTAAGTTCAAAATAATGTAAAACTACAATAAGCGTACCTATGTAAACGAATATTAGCAGCATGTTACTGGATACAATATATTTTTGAGATACTTTGTAAAGAATGTATGTTAGTTTAAATATAATCAATATATCAATAATATTTAAATATAGTGATATATCAATAATAAATCATGTGATATTTTTAGTATTAAAAGTTAATAATCAGTGATATATAATACTAAAATGAGAGAGATAATTATAACCACTATATAATTGTATGCTATTCAGGCTAGTTTTTTAGAAATTATGAGAATTTTATATTTTTCAAAATTTTATGAGAGTCCAGTAATTGTATACCTATGTCAGGTTTTTGGACTTTGAGTGTAAGAAATAGGTCATCTTAAAAGTAAAGCAACAGTTTTCATTAGTACTATCCACTCCCTGCAGTAAGTTACTTCTCCCTACACTGAGTTTTTTATGATACCCATGCAGATAAATGTTTCATCTCCTTTAAAGCTGTGTATTATAAGTCTTGTAACATGTTTTATAGAAGTAATAATAACACTAAAATCTACGTTAGCCCCGTGTAAATTTTAGTAGAACTCCTAAGAATTGGTTTTAAACTTGGAAATTCTCTGCCTTAGACAATTATGTTTAAAGTTAGTTTTGTGATTTCATTAGATTCTCTTGGATGTCACGCAAAGATGTCACAAGTAAATTTTGAATTTAGCTCCAGTTCACATTCCTTTTACTTCAAGCGTCTAGAATATGACTCTGTTT
>NW_025779900.1:0-54852 GCF_021130785.1 Homalodisca vitripennis
AAAGTGACGGATGACATTTAGGCTTGCTATGGATCACAGACAGGGCACAATTCTCACTCTTTTCGATTTCTCAAAAGCTTTCGACAGCGTAAAAACAAAGTATTGCTAGCTAAACTAAGGCTAATAGGGTTTTTAGTCATGTATTAACTTGGCTGAGATCTTATCTGTCAGGGAGACGGCAGTGTGTAAAGGTGGGATGACATGACTTCGGACTGGGAAATTGTTACTTGTGGGGTGCCACAGGGATCGATTCTTGGTCCTTTATTATTTGTACTGTACGTGAACGACATTCATTCTGTACTTAAACATAGCTCATATCACATGTATGCTGATGACCTGCAAATCTATTCACACTTTAAAATTGACTCCATTAATGAATGTAACACCAAAATCAATAGTGACATTACAAATATCGTTATGTGGTCCAAAAAATCATGGCCTGAGACTAAACCATGCAAAAACGAAACCAATCATTATTTGTCACTCTCGTTTACGAAACTCAATAAACTTCAATACTATTGAAACGTTAACTGTAAATGGTAACAGCCTGCCATACTACGACAAGGTGAAGGATTCTAGGTTTGACTATAAACTCGACTTTGACTTGGACTGACGCTGTTGCGGAGATTTGTACACGGGTTTTTCGCATCTATTTCACTCACTGAAACGTTTACAAACGATTTTTACCAGAACATATCAAGCTGCTCTTGACTAAATCACTCGTACTTCCACATTTCAATTACTGTAACTCCGTGATCAATGATATGACCATAGTGCTGAGTGAGAAGCTGCAAAGAACATCAAAACTACTGTATACGTTACGTTTAACAATGTGAGACGGGAGCAGCACATCACACCGTACTATATTCAGTCAAATATTCTAAAATTAATAGATCAAAGATCCATCAAAATTTTAAAACTAGTTCATTCAATATTGAAATTTGGTTTTCCAAGATATTTTTCTGAATATTTTAAATCTGTGTCTCATGTAGGTGTAAGAAGCACTCGCTCTGGCTCATACATTTTGAGAATGCCTCAGCACAGGACTGCCGTGTTTGATAAGTCATTCCATGTAATGGCTTGTAGGTGTGTGGAATGCCCTTCCCCAAACAATTACTTCCATCGATAGCAGTTCCCGGTTTGTGGCGAAAACTGAAAAGATATGTACCTTGAGCGGTTTAGCTGGGGCAGTTTTCCGGTCTGAGATGCTGTGGGCGTGACACTGGCAGAGGGATGAATGTGAGATTGTGTGTGTGAAAAAGTTCATTTAGGCAATAAATACTTTAACTTATTTTGTATATTAAAAATATAAATTTATATATGTTTTAAGAATAGTAGAGATGGTTAATTTATTATTGTTGTTAAATTTTAATTATTACACGTTAAAATATTGCATTAAATTTCACCACTTTTGAGTAAATGTAATATATTTCTTTATTTTATTATCTTTATTACGTTTTGTTTTATTCTTAAATACTATTTATTTAATGTTTTAAATATTACATTGCAACAGGTTTAAAGTGTAAGAAAGGGCCATGCGGCCCTAACTTTGCCTGTAAAAATAAAGAATTTTTCATTTCATTTCATTTCAATTTCATTTCATTTCATTTCATTTCATTTCATTTCATTTCATTTCATTTCATTATATCTTTCATCTAATGAAGAGGGTATATTATAATCCTGGAAACGTTGAGTTATACATTTTGTAACATAAAACGATGCAAAATTTTTGCTATTCCATTCTTTTTTATAGTTTAAGTTATATGCTCAAACGAATAAGTTTTATTACATAGTCCCTACTGAGTGTAGTATATATAAGCATGATACTCATCATCCTATTGTTCTCATTTTTAAGTAATTGATTTTCGCAGCGTTTATAGTTTAAAATGTATTATTTTTAACAATTTATATTAATATAATATATTATTAATATCAATATTATTAATTGTTAGATGTAAACTCAGTGTAAAATTACAGTAGTTCAATGAAAATGATTCATATAAAGTTTTAAAATCAGATGTAACTCTACAAAACTTTTTAGAATTATAAAAAATATTTTTATCTTTAATCGCACATTAAAACATATTTAAATCTCTCAAACCTTTTATTATCTGTTAATAAAGTTTAACTTAAATTGAAACGTAATTTCCGACAGATTAATAAATTCTCACTGATTAATGAACTATTTAAATAATCTACTCATCAGTACTTGATATAATAAATAGTTGCATACATTTTACTGTAAAAAAGTGTAAATATTTAAAAACATAAAACACGTTTCAGTAGCACAATAGAAAGGAAAGAAAAATAGTTGGATGGGGAAAACAGAGGACAACCTAGCTCATTGTAAAATGGGTCCCCAGGTAACTACAAAAACTTGGTTCAGAACATTTCTAGGTCTACATTCTTAACTTCTAATCCAAGTTAACCACATCTCTTGTTATACTCAAGTTTTCATCACACCAAACCCAACAATATGGGCTGTAAGACATAGGTAATTATTAGTATAACAAAAATTCATAGAATCAATGTACAGATAGTTGCTGGAAAGGAAGTCTTGTATTACAATTCGATACAAACATCCTCCGGATGTAAGTGGATACGCACATCCGCCCAGACACCGATGATGAACAAACAGGAAATGCTTGTTTAAGCAGCGGAAATGTTTTATTTCTAAAAAATCATGCGTCGATGTACGGGGACAGCCATGCTGATATGAAAAATGGGTACTCACCAATTATGATGGAGAGATTTGGCATAGGCGTAGTCAGGAGAGATGGCGGGAGAACAACTATCAAATAACACATCTTCTGCCCATTTCTTGGTCAAAATTTCACTCCATAACTATATTACCCCTCGAATCAGAAACTAGACATTCCAACACCTCCATGAAATCTTAGATGAAAACTGGACCTTATCGACACCCACCTACTACGTTCACAATCTACAAAGACAACAACACCACTTCCAGCTATAACACGACGACAACAACAATAGTAAAACAACACGGAACTCATTTTGTACATTTTATTAGCCTGGACTTCTATATTAACACTACTTCTTTTTATAGCCCTCTACTTCATCCACATTAACAATATCAAAATAAAATTCCTGAAACCTACAGAACATGAACGTGACTACCCAATGGATAACCTAAATTAGACAATAAGTACGATTCGTAGGTAGAGGGGAATGTAAGACATACGTAATTATTAGTATAACAAAATTCATAGAATCAATGTACAGATAGTTGCTGGAAAGGAAGTCTTGTATTACAATTCGATACAAACATCCTCCGGATGTAAGTGGATACGCACATCCGCCCAGACACCGATGATGAACAAACAGGAAATGCTTGTTTAAGCAGCGGAAATGTTTATTTCTAAAAATCATGCGTCGATGTACGGGACAGCCATGCTGATATGAAAAATGGGTACTCACCAATTATGATGGAGAGATTTGGCATAGGCGTGGTCTGGAGAGCTGGCGGGAGAACAACATCGAAAATAAGGAACAACGAGGGAGAGAGGAAGTCGAGGACTGGTTTCGAAAAGCGACGTTCCGGAGTGCTAGTGCTTGTGGTTTGTGTGCGGGGAAAAAATCTTTTAGGTGTAATAAGTGTCAAGTGCAAACAAAATGTAAGTTAAGAGAAAATTTTGTATTTAATTTTAGGAACGTAGTATTATATATCATGGTTCATTAATCATTTTAATACGTCTTATTTTACAATTCCAAGGTACCTTGTACCTAAAGTAATGAAAAGAAAAGATTAAAATGTGTAGAAATAAAATGAATAGTTTAATATTGAATTTTATATTTTCTTATTCCATATATTTTATTTCAATGTTCTCAATTTGGAAAAGTCACTCATTTGTATTAATCATGTAAATTTATGTTAATATGTAGGTATGTTAAAAGAAAGTTTTCTCACGTTAGCTCATGAACACATATTTATTGCAACACAACATATATTTTTAATGAATAATATTAATCTTAATTGGTTGTGTTCAATATGTCGGTTGATGATATCTATTGTTATTTAAAATTTTTAATCAATATAATAAGATTCTATTACAAATAAAATATGTGTTGGTTCATTTGAGGGTGTTGTATTGCCAATCGAACCGATTATTTAAATCCTCTCTCAAGAGCCCTTGCTCATAATACATTATAATATTTCACAACCTTAAGCTAAACAAACCAACCTCACAGGGCTAGTAGATATTCAATTATGTCCTATTGGTTTAAATTAGCAAATAGTTACTAAGAGAATAGTTACATGAATAATATAAAAAAAGTTAACAATAACATTTTAAAATAATGAATTAGTTTACAATTTACTGTAGAGATACGCATTTAATTACGTCTTTACAAACTCTCCATTAATCCTAATTATATTAATTAAATCATAGTCTAAAATCCTACACTTGTGGAATAAATATAATAAACATTTGACTTATGAATAATATTGAGTTATAAGTATACTTTAGTACAGTTGGTTTCAACATAATTATCAAAGTCACAATAACAAATGCACGTTAAACATCACAGTACTTTTTGTACTTCAAAATTAGTTTATGCTTGTATGACATATTATAAGTACAAAGAATAGCTTTTAATTCATTTAAAGGTCGTACAAAGTTTTAAAGAATAAAATTAGAACAAACCTTTATTAAATAATTAAAAACAGAGACAATGTTGTGCAGGTGAGAGGAAAACAAACCGTAAACCCAGCAATTTCCGCCAGATCCTCCTCCCTGGCGTTAGGCTGATAACGCCTCCTGTGTGAGATAAAATGTTTAACTATAACATGCCTTTTCAATATAAACATGGGTCTTTTCACAAACATCTTAACAAACAAATTGTTATTAAAAATAAAAATATGTTTAACAATATAATTTTGTTTGAAATGTTTGTGCTTTTGTAAACATTTAATGCTTAAAAAATTCGGGAATAATGCCAAAAGCAATGATTCTCTAACGTGGAAAAAAATGCTTTAACTATTATTATAGTTTAGGTGCAATAAATAGGAGGTGTCTTATACTCAGGACCTCACTGGTCGACAGCAATAAAAATTTGTATGTGAAGCACATTTCCTGCATACATTCCTAAATAGTAGTTCAGCTTTAGGAAATACATACAAATAAAGACATCGGTGCTTGCCAGCAAATTGTTAAGAGTGAGTAATCATGAAGAATCAAACATTAACCTGGAAAGAAATACGCATTATTTCCACCCAGAGCTCCTTCGGATCCACATAACAAGAGTTAAAGTCGTCTTTGGTATTAAAAAAATTAGCTGTATAATTGATTAGACAATGAGAATTTCAATTCACTTGGATAACAGTATATTTTGCAGTTCAGGTTGCTCTGATCTCGAGATGATGTAAAAAGTTCATTTTGAGCTTCTTTGTCATTAACGTATTTTGGAATATATTCAGAAGAAATATGACTCCAGATTCCAGAAGTCAAGTCCGTGACACGTCAGATTCCAAATGCTGCATTTAGAGAAATGTGAACTGGGGATAAACTCAATATTCCTATTGAATCAATCCTTTCCAACATAGCTAAGTTATAACTATTTGTGCTTAGTTATTGAACACGTATACACATTTTTGTAATTTTCTTGTTTGCTCCTCGAAGCTGCTGCCATAGGTGGTTCGCCTAGTTTACCCAATGGACGCTACTCCCTTGCCCCTAAGTTTTTACATGCAGAATGAAAAATAATCAATGATAAGTATCTCGCTTAAGGAATGACCTTTAAATACACCGGTTTTATAATTTTTATATTTTTACAGTTTTTAAAACATGCCATTTAGTATTTTGAGGGGACAAAAACCGATAAAAAATATCACGTATCACGGATTATACCCATTCAATGCTTAATCCAATTTCGTAGTGAGCTCTCTCAATATGTCTAGCAACCGACCCTCCCTTACATCAATGAAGTTAAAGTTGCTTCTGTAGTAGTTTTTTTTGTGAAAATTGTGTGAGATTTATCAAGTGAGAATAATGGTGGTGTAACATTTAGAAGAAGATCCTTTGTTTTTTTTATTCTTATTTAACATACTTTTATTGACACATTTTTGTGTTTCACTATGAATGAACCAGTTACGGTGCTTATTGGAATAAGTTTAACATAATAGTACTTTCTTCTATTTTATTTATAGCTAATAAACTCTATTTTCAGAATGCGACTATTTCTTTAACTATTGTAACTCATTCTTTATTCTAAAAAAGCTATAAATTATCACAGGAATCTAACTCTGATTAAATAGTTATTTGAAGAATCACTTCCTTCATTACACTAGTGCAATAATGGAATGGATAGTATATGAATTAATGTTTACGTAGTAATGTAGTTAAAAATATACTAAATATCATATCTGTGATATTATCTAATGGTATTACAAATGTCATAACAAATATAATTGAAAACTGTATTAACACCCAACTGCCAATTATCAAGTAGTAATACAATTGTATGTATAGTTTAAGTGTCATCCCATTAATCGTCGGTTGGGTTAATATGTTTTAACATGTATAGAAAGTTTATTAACTTAGAATATTTTTTTTAGGAAAGCAAGGTAGAAAACCCGCACACGTATAATATTAGGAAAAGTAAATATGACAGTTCGTTAATGGTGCACATCGCACTATATAAGATAGGGAAATAGCAGCATGCGCTGTAAAAGATATGTGACGAAGATGCGAAGTAGTAACATGTACTTTTTTCGCTCGATAAATTCAATCTAATTCTTGTTTTATGTATCCCACACTTACAAAATCTTATACTTTTTAAGATATCAAATACCTATAATAACCCTTCTATAGTTAATTATGAGGTAATGAGTAAGCAACCCTCCTTCAAAATTCAGAACCTTTATACACCACTGCCCAGTGCCATCCACTCTCTGTCACCATGGCAACAATAGTTAACCAAATTATAACTTCACTAAATTGGCTAGCGAACAAAATTGTAGGCGGAGCGGCAGCTGACTCTGGTCTCAAGTGTTCTGTAAGTAGTTTAGTTTGCGATATTGAGTGGAACTTGAATAAACCCTAATACTGTAATTAACAATAATCCTGATTTTATGAAAGAGTTAACGACGTAAGGGTGAATTTTTAAATGTAAGTTAACTGTTCATGCAGTTACAATAGAGTAAACAAAAAGTATTTTTCAATTAACAGATTTCAGTAAATTATAAATAACACTACTAGGATTACTCACAACTTATGACACATTATCCATCCAACTTTGCACTTGAAACATTGCATGCAACATCAGCGAAGCCTGTTACGCTAAACGTGGCATGGCGTACTTGTAAAAAATATTTTCAGGCATTGTAATACGTTGCGCCTAAACATTTAAAATAAAAAACTAAGGACATTTATTCCCACGCAGGATTGTAACCATATTAATTTTAGCAACTTTAGTTTTATTTTGTGCTGTCCTAATTTTCGTCCTATTTATATTACTGATGTTCCTCAAAATGCTTGAATTGCCTCGTATAACTAATTTTAATACATCTCATGTGTATAAATTATAGATATTGATGACTGTAGTATTCATCGCAGTTAAATTATGCATCATTAAATAAAAGGTGTTTCTAGCTAAAAAGCATATTTTGGTGTGTGTTTGGATTGATTATTGTAGGGAATATACAAATAAAAAGATACAGTAAAACAATTAATGCGGGCTTGTGGTAGACAAAATATATATTTTAATATATACCATTATAAACAGATAATTTTTAATATTCGTTGTCAACAGACCATAATAACAGATTTATTTCTGGGAAATGCTCGCTGTAGAATATAACATGGGGAGCAAGTTTACGATGTTTACATCTCGGAAGCGTTAACTGCTGTTAGGCTTCGAAGATATTTTCGGTTGAATTTGAATGAAATTAGGACGTAATAGTTTTTCTGTATAAATATATAGTATCCATCTATATAATATAAATTCCAAGAAAATCGAAAGGCAAGTACTGTATGTGTGTGTTTTTTTTTTTTTTTTTTTTCAAGCGAACTCGGTGACGCTGCTCGAGAGAGATGTGCGAAATGATCCGCTGTAGCGCAGTGTGCGTGGTAACTCCCCGGCATCTACGTGCCGCACCCACGGGAGCAAGAGGAAGCCAATGAAGGAAGAAGGTGTGTGTAAGGTCAGGGCGGATGCTATTACCTACCCGCTCTTATGACCTAAAGTTCTCGCAGTAATGGAGGTAGCTGTGGGAGTGTTCACACCCTCCACTTCCCGAGGCATCGCGTTCGGAGACGACCTTTTGCTTTGGAGTCCAACTTAAACTTATGGAGAACCAAATTCAAATTCAAGAGAGTAGAACAGACGGGCCACATGCCCAGCAGGAAGCACTATTGGAAGGCGCAGAGATGCAGAGAACGCAGGCTCTAGAATGTCTAGCGAAACTTACGCTCGAACTGCATGAGTTTGTAAAGTCGAAGGTCAACATCCACAAAGAGATCAAGACTATGACAACCAGTGTGACTGCCGCCCTCGGCCGTTTTTAAAAGAATGGATGAGCAGTGGCGGTCCATGAAGCAGCGCTATCTGCAGGTTGCACCGGAGAGAGCACCTGCTTCAACATCGTCGTCATGTGTCCCATTGATTACTATCTCTCCATCTACAGAGGCAGATATGGATATGGGATACGAAGCTGACTGTGAATCGCTGGCCAAGGAGACGCTTGACAACAGGCCCAGTAAGCGGAAGCAACGGATATCGCCGGAACCGGCAGATAAACAGCTGAAGCGGAAGAAGGATTCAAAATCGAGTCCTCCGCTACGGAAAGTTCCGCAGGCGCTAGACGAAAATGAAAAGGATAAGTCGCTGGCCTGGCAAAAGGTCCAAAACGAAACAGGAGAAGAGGAAGCAACAACAAGAGCAGCAATCTAACCAGCCCGTTGCCGAAGTTAAAGCCTCCTCCGCAGAAAAAGGCGCGGAAGAAGCCTCGGAAACGATCAAGGACATCCGAAGCTTTAATCATTAGACCAAAGGACAAAACGAAGTATAGCGACATACTCCGTCGAATCAAAAGTGAAGTCCCAGAGGACCAGGTCCGCTCGACGGTGGACAAGCTCTGCAAAACGAACGCTGGAAACGTACTAATGTGTGTGTGTGTGTGTGTGTGTGTGTGTGTGTGTGTGTGTGTGTGTGTGTGTGTGTGTGTGTGTGATATATATATATCATATACATATATATATATATATATATATATATATATATATATACATATATATATATATATATATAAGTTTTAATTGACAATTTACGATTTGAAGGGAGCGTGTACATGGTTATTGTTACGTCGTCTATGTAACATAATCGAATAATAGATTTTCGGATATTGATTTCGTATATCACTTATTAGGTAGAACAGTACGTTTCGTGTATTGAAATCTAGCATCGTCTTCAAGTGTCATTACACACAACCTAGAGTACTAAATCGTGTGTCACAGGCACCAGCGAAAGTGGAAGACGAATGACGAAGAAGGTGAATGAGTGACATATTGTTCATTGGTCTTGGTTGTGTACATTGACATCACCTAGGTTTATTCCCACCAGACTGGAAATTATGCGGTTGGTTTACCAGTTATGCATTAATTGAGTTTCTGGATGACAGGGTATTGCTACACACTTAAGTTTTTAATTGTTTTGTGTATGTGTTGTACGGGGTTTGCACCTAAAGAAAAGAGTGGATGTCAATCCTCGGAACGTAGTGTCCTATTTTTTTGTAACATACAAGATGGTAACTATTTCGAAATCTTATTATACGAATATGTTACATAGAATTTGTAATATGTAAAATGTACGATGACAGTGATAATGCCAGTAGTTTTCCTATGCAGCTCACTGTGAGGGTTTGGAAAATAAAAGTTGGATTTCTCGAAGACATTTAAATATTCAACGGTGTTCAAGGAAGTGGTTTCGGAAACAGGAATATCTTTTAACGAATTTTAGGGACGATTAGGACGCCGTTTTGAAAAAAATTGGTTGTTTATGACGCCCTACTATAGTGCGTATTTATAGCTCGGTATCAGCTATCAATTAAATATATCTTCAATAGCATCAAAGCATATTGAGTTTGAAAGGAAAACTGTACTATTGAATGATCTGTCAAGGGTAGTAAAAGCTAGTTCAAGCTTAATTGGCAATAGCAAAATTAAAAACTATCTAAACCTTATTTTTAAGCACTACTCATTATAGTAAAACATTATCATATTTTTACTAAATGGTCTGTGCTTCGTAGTAGAAAAATTTCGGGACCATTCATATTTTGTATCTTATTTTTGAGGTAGTAGTATAAAACGCTGGGTATATATTTCTAATCTTGTGGTGTAAATCTTTTTATCTTGGACCGAAATCTCTATATAAAACTCAATAAATGACGCTTAACTTTCCACACCGAGATCGGATTGTTGGAAAAATTCAAACTCAGATTTACAGGGGTTCTCAATATTCACGAACATTGATACACTCTAAATCTCATTTATAGCTCATTCATGCTGATTTAGTAAGGGATGTTCAGTAGAGCCTAACTGTTTAGTGTGTTTACAGTCCAACTTTTGAATAACTTTGTGGGGGCAGATTTGTGAATAAATAATATTTTGTTAGCTAAGAGACTGTACGTGTAAACAGGTTCCTGTTTAAACCGGTTTTAATTTGAACTAGGCTATCAAAGTACATAGGCTACACCACTACATCATTATGAATTGATATTGCTTCTTATAAACGTTGTCCTATAAAAAAAATGTTGCGTATGGCATAGCTATTGCTGTTAAAATGCATTTGATTATTATAAAGAATAAGATAACTTTTACTCGTAATGTAACACTCCATAGTCCGTTAATATGACCTAACATATATAGGCTATTTATTTCTTCAAATAACAAATAATGTTTTCTTTTATGAAGAATCGTTTTAAGTTTTTGGAAACTATCCAACAATATTGTCTGCAACTGAGCTCCCATAAAATTGTTGGCATTTCAATTATTAATGGTTCAATAAAAGGTGTGTATGGTTTTATGAAATTGCGGTATATTGTTTTAAGATCTCGAACCTAATATTGACTACACTCATAGAGTTATACATTTTATGGAAGAGATAGTGGAGCAAGCATTCTCTCAGTGAAGTACTGCATGGGTTCTCGCACACTTACTTACTTAAGTATTTAGTAATTACAGGAATTATAGATGTATAAAAAGAAAAAAACCCATAAGCTGGATCCCTAGGACTCAAGATCAACTGATTTCAACAGGGTTGTGCAGTTAATCGATGAGCTATCGATGGAGACTACTGTAATTTTATTAACAATTAATTACCAATATGTAATTTCTATTACCAAAACTGATTTTTTTTCTTAAATTTTCAGACCACACAAGACTTTTTCGGAAAAAAGTGTGAGCACTCATATCGAGCAATTTTAACAGTGTTTATGAGCGATGCCGATCCTATAATTTGAAAGGAATGTAATGAAATCTTTCAGCTAGTTTTTTTGTAGGGGTTGAAAAATGCCGTTCTTATTTTCAAGCTTCACTGGTTGTAACGGTTACTGACTGATTGTGAAAGTCGGTTGTGTATTACTACACGAGTGGAATTCCTGAAATGCCAGTCAACATTTCCAAGTTCAACGTCAACCCGAATCAAGCAAAGGCCATATGCGTGACTAAATCACACAAGATTTTCTCCAAAGCGTTTCTATTGTTTCTGGAATTCTCCATCCAATAACTCCTTGAACCGTAAGAGGATATATCCCATTTCAAAAATATATTTCCATACAATATATATATATATATATATATATATATATATATATATATATGAAATTATACCATTCTATATTTTATGTAAAAAAAAAATCAGAAATATTAAACTAAGTGTTTCACTTTTGGAGTATACAAACAGTTGTGTTGTTCGTGTTTCATTGTTATAACTGAATATTTTGTTACTGTACTGAACAATACTACTAAAATAGATACATTTTATAGTTTAAGGATAAAATCTGTAATACCAATAGAGTAAATCTTTTACCAAAACCAAGAACTATTTCATATCGGAAAATGATCTTGTTGTTTTGAAAACAGATTCTTACGCAATACATTGATTAATTAATTATGGGCCTGTGGTAAGCAAGCGGCTGCTGTTAATGTCTATCACACGTTTCGTAAATTTTACGAGCGTGAGATATGGGTGAATATGTTGTGGCTAGAAATATCCCAGTACAAGACCAGAGTACAGAAGGATCTCCTCCGGAAAGAGAGTGCTAATCGGTCATTTCCATAACCAGTATTCTCCGTGAGCGAGAGTATTATTCCATTTTTTTTACTTGCTTTAGAGAGAGAGAAGACTGCTCGTATCACACACAATTTTTCACTTTAGGATAAAAATATGAATCATATAAATAAAAAGCCAGATTTAAAGTAATATTTGTAGATGTACTGTAGAAAAATGATGTAACATTTTCTTATAATAAGTAATATATAATTACCTTAAATAATGAAAATTTGTTACATTGTAGTTGACTTACTAATTACAAACCAATTTCAATATTATTTCACATGAACAACAGTTCAGCTGAAGTTATACATTTTGTATCTATTGTCCTCTTCTACAGGCGTTTCTAGAGTTTATTTTCTAGAGAACTGGAAGATCAGAAAGACCTGTCCATATTCTATAGTAAATTATTCTTGGGTTTTTCTCACGTACATAAGCAGTGTATTACACGCAGCATACAGAAGCATTCATTGATTGTATAAACCTAATATATACAGTTTTTATCTTATTTATTATTTGAAATAATAAACTATAATTGATTTTTTCAGGATTTTTGTCACTCGGTGGGTGAAACTTTACAGGTAAAACAATGTACCTCATATGAAAAATAAACAGAGACTCATTGTAGTTGTCTGACTGCTATTTTGTTCCAAAACCTTATCCAAATAGCTCGTGCCACCTCCAACGCTAACCACCCATTCTCCAGACCACAAGAGCCAAGCGCCCACACGTACCTTTTGGAAGGAACTTTGAAAGGAAACAGATTTATTATTCGTCCCAAAGCCTCAAATCGTATTTTAGAGGACTGGTAAGAAATTATATTACAAAGACTTTTAGAATAACCGTAAATATTGTCGTAGATGTTTTAATATTCAAGTTTGAAAATTCCCCGTTATATCCTGGAGGAAAGAAGAAAGAAAAGACCTCGAGATGACTATTGTCACAATCTCATCGACCCTATTGTCCGGGTGAATCGACTGCGATTTCAGAGTGAATCAATGGATCTGTTATCAAATCATATGTAAAGGTGTTAAAAACCTAGATAACAAAATTAAGAATGTTTTTCTTTAGGTATGACAAAATTTTTCTGTTTTATTGATACCTGAAAAAGAAACTGGCTACCAATCTCGGAAACGTAGTGTTTTCTCGTTAAAAATAATGATAGGAAATATCCAAAATCTTCTAAAATTTTCAATAATTGCATCCTTGTAGGCTAAATAGTAGCAATAATAGATCGTAAATCAGTTATAGCAATGATTTTAATTTAAAACTTTCTCAGTTCAGTTTAACTTATAAACTATTGATTGTCCTTTTGTTGATGGAATACAACAATATTTTTGAAGATGATATTTTTAACTAAGGTTTTTATTTTTCAGTTGAATTATAAGGATATAATGCTCTTGTTATAACTTACTCAAATATCATTAAAAGTTCTGGCTAGAATCTATAATAAAAAACTACAGTTAAAGCTAAGTAACTTGAATGAATGGGCTCAATTAATCCAACTTTGAAACAAAACACGAAAACTTTTCTTATCTGCTTTTCCACTTTCAAATTAAATTGTTATGAATCTTTAGAGATTTGAGTTTTATGTAGTAAATTATAAAAGAATGTATTATTAATATTGCAATGTTAAGATTGCCGCTCATTTTTAATAGTGGTATAATATTAAAGAACTCAAAATGTTTAGATATGATAAAATTTAGTTATCAGTGTATGCTATTATGAAATTTTTTTATAGTTGAGTTTACTGCTTCTATGTGTTTTTATTTAGCTTTATATTATCCGAATGAAAACATTTGATATTTTCTGTATTATTTGTTTTTAAATATTACCAGTGATGAGATATTGGAGAATTGTTAGTGTAAGTACAATTACTCGCGCCTCAGTAGTATGGAGTCATGTTGCGAAATATCTCGGCGAGATACAATAACACGTAAAAAATAAGTAAAATAATTATTTACAAACTTAGTATACTATTCTGAATTTTGATATTTTGATACGCTTGCGAGGCGCTCTTATCAAAAAACTTTACCTTTGTAGGCAAAGAGGTAAAAAGTGAAAATGGTCTTTTATTAGTGCTCCCATATCAGATTTTTTGCTACCATCTGTTGTTTTGGTCTTTCTTCGTTTTTATTCCCATTTTTTGATTTTCCTTTTAGTCAAGGTGTGATAACACAGTTTACCCAATAGCGACTGAATGTGTCTCCGCGGTATAAAAGTCCCTGAAAGTATGAAATATTCAGATCAGAGATCAAAATTTATTTTAATCTCGTACCAAACGCCATTTGGAGCCTATGCGGTTTACTCTCTGTTGATGAATTGATGATAAGTCGCTGGGATATTTGAAAGTGCATGATCTCGTCAACGCGACTGTGTTTGAATGAATGTGTTCAGAATTTTAAATCTGAATGTGTCAATGAGGGGAATACCTACTGAAGTAAGATGTTTTGACGATTGCGATGCAGTATATATTGTGAATATAATACGATAAATGGATTATTATCATAGAATCAACCTGACTCAAAACACCCAGTTAATGGGACTATCTTCTTTTTTGCCGTAGAATCTCATGATAAATCTTCGTTAATTTATGAAAATATGATTAATTGTCATACAATAATTTTATTACTGCTGTGTTAATCGCTTTCAATATTCTTTACGTCTAATAGTGGAAGAAAAACATTCGAGTGGTGAAATAAATTTTGTGAATAGTAAAATGAGGATTAGAAAACCACAATGTAATGTGTAACTTACTTAAGGTCGTTGACCGTTACTATGGTGACTACACGTATATCATGGAGGAAGTGGAGTGTTCAGTGAGCCAAGAGAACCCACTGAGAAGGAAGATATTGGAGTGATGCCGCTATTATACCTGTAGTGTGAGAATGTATTAGCAATCACAGAATTTCTCACTTCGAACTGGTTGAGCTGTAAAAACAGCTCTTGTTACATACGAGCGAAATCTCTAAATACTTGTAAATTTTCCTTAATTACAGTCTTCTTTTGCTGAGTCATGGACGTTAAATGACTAAAAAATTCTAGCTACAGTTAAAATGTGCCCTATATACTTTAGACAATTCCTTATCATGCTTTATTATTCATTACTATGCATTATTCCTTACTAATTTAAAAAATATAAAACTTCTTCTTAATGCCCGGAATTGGAGTAACAATGATTTAGAATTCTCCTTATATTAAGAAGGAATGATACATATTATAAAAAGGATTTTAGGCGACAAGCTGGTAGATATGAGCAGTTAGTAACTAGTATTAGCGAAAAGAGTTCTCTACAGCTACTTGAATACTATTAGAACAGGTATTGTGATATAGCTGTGAAAACTTATTTAGTTGGACTACTGAACCACTTTATCATCGGTTATAATCTGAAGAAATAGCCAAAAATTATTGGTTTTTGGATAAGATTTAACGAAAATATATTATTTATCCAAGAAAATAAACCACTTTGAAGTAATAAGATCCTATTATGTAATTTCTTTCAGTTATAGCAAATTTGAAGAATTCAACTGCGAGAAAGATTACAACTTTATGGCTACGTCCTTCCATAACAGTGCAAAATTGATATCATCAGAATTCTTACATTCCAATATTTACAGTCCTGTTCATATTAATTTGAAAAAAATCTAAATTCCTTACATTTAATATTAAATGTAAATTATGAAACCATACGTTACAGTAAAAACTTTAAAATTTGTCTTCCTAAATATGCATTTACTAAAGAATGATTAAACGCATTGAAATATATTTTTTTTGGACAATAATAAACTATCTATTCTGTAAGTATTATACAGTTAAAAAATTTATAAAACGAATTTTGTCGTTAAGATAAATTACGGTTGCACCTCCAATCCAGAAATCAGTAGAATTAACCTGCAATAACTCTACCATACTTCAAGATATCCGCAAGCGCTACACTTAAAGATAATTGGCAACACTTCTACAAAGTTGGTGTTGGTTAGTGCAGATACAGGAATTTAATTAAATCAAACTTTGAGTTGAACGTAAAACTTAATGTTTTGTAACTAACCTTTTTACAAACTTTACTTTTATTGAAAGATTTTAACGAAAATAAATATAAATTATTAGCAAATAATATTAAAGATGATCATATATTTTAATGATCATCCGGTTGATTACACTTATATACAAAAATCGAACTTTCTAAGTAGAAAAAGACTGTTGGATTTTAGACTAGCATCACATTTAAAACACAGCTTTAAAGTTCATCCTTGTTATAAGTGGAAATTCGGAGGCGCGGTCGGCATCTAACCCGCGCGCTTTCTTTAACTGCTGTTTTCCAACAACGATCTTGAATTGCTTACATTTAATTTCTGCAGAAAAAATTTTCACCGGAATCATTGTTTTTATCATTTCAGTATCCTGTGACTACAGAACTTTCCAATGACTTCAAACCGATGTCAATTTTCTGTAGTTAAAGTTTTTAACTTGTAGTTATATTGAGTGGGCGGAAAATAAATTTCCTTCTGAGTAGTATTTTTCATACACTTTAAATTACATTCACTCAAAACCACCAAATATTTTTCAAAAGGTGACGGCTCATTTACTGAACAAAATGACATTCCTGATATTTTTGCCAAATTGCTTTGCCTGATAGTGAAATTAAAATAAGTCCAATTCAATCAGCTTTCCTCCCAACTCTTTCTTCTCCTAGGAATCAAAATTTGATTAAAGATAAAATATATAATAGAAAGATTCATTGCAATAAATATCATAACTATGTTTTTTTTTTAGCATTCAAACATTGTTACTCATACAATACAATATACATAGAAAATGTATACAATGTTATCCTCTTTGTCATCCTCATTCGATCAATGAGATGAATGAGTCGTGCAGCCGCCAGGTGGGCTTCTCATTTGGCCATTAATATTCTCGGTGTCGATCCTTCTTTCTTCTTGGTCGCATCAGCCACTCCTGTTTAGGTCTCCAGTAAAAGCCTGGTCTGCAACTGTTTATTATGTATTACTGGAAGACAATGAAAACATTTGTTAAAGACTTTTTCATCCGTAATTTTCCCCAGCTTATTTACTATCCTACCAAATAAACCTGCATTCCCTGGTGATAAGTTAGCCCGTTGAGAAAGAGTGACACTGCTGCCTCTTTCAAACAAATTTTCCACCTTGTACACTTCTGCAGACAGAAATCTACGTGTACGTTTTGTTTACTTTATAAAATTATGATAGCTGCAATATAAGTGCTAAGTCATAAAGTAATGTTAATGTGCACAGGGATGGTTATTATATGGGCTATTTTAGTTATCCTAAGGGTGCTCTATTAATCCATGATTGGCAAAACCCTAAATTTTCCTCTTAAAATGTACTCTGCTGTTTTGGGTAACTTACCTTAAAATACTACCTTAAAATAGATCAGTGTATGTCAGATCACATGTCACGTAAGAGGCCTTGCAGAAGTTATTGTTATTTTATCAAACTTCAAGCATGTTATTGTTATTGATATAGTTGACTGAGATATTACTACTGATATCTTAAGTATCTAAGCTAAGTAAATTTACTGATGCTCATTTCTTAAAAAAAATTGTTTTTACGAAAATTCTTTAAAACAATTATTGAAACCTAGCGACCTACCAACATTTAAAGCGTATGCTCTCCCAGCTGCTGCAAATGAGATTCCGACATCTTCTAGTTCTTACTTTATAAAGTCTATAAATACATCCGAAGGTGTATGTTGACCCTTCTCTATTCTATGTTCCTGTAAGTAATTCATCAGGGAATTGTTTGTTTACCAGGTTCACCCGTTTGGTACTATACATGAGGGGCATTTTGTCTTACTAATAAAGACAGTGAAAGAAAGCTTCCTCAGAAGAGGTAATACTGTTCTGATACAATAGATGAAGTTAAAGTTTTCACTGGTTTATTCATTTATATTTCTTTGCGTTTATGCTGACCTTGCCTAAAGTGTGTCATCCGATTAAATCCAATTCTTTTGACTTAACTAAATAATTCATGTAGTTAGGCGTTAAAATATTTAAGACTAGGCCTATACAATGTTATCACCGTACGCTCATACGGATTGGATCAATCCATTCTATGTTATATAGTTGTCATAAATATAAACTAGCCAAGAAAGAAACTAGTGATTTATATCTCTTGTAAAGTTATTGGAAATAATAAGTCTCCGGGTTGCAGTAACTTCTCCAGCTTGGCACAGATAAAGGGATTCTTGCTCACAAGTGTTACAACAATGCTCACTAAAATTTAATCAGTTCCTTTAGTTGTTACATGTTACAAACTTAAATAGTAGTTTATTGAAGCAAAATAGTGTGAAGGACTTGATCTGCGCAGTTTCCTATAACTCAAATTAAATAAATTCAACCACTTGCGATTGTTAAACAAATGAAGGCTTTTTAATAAAACATCTATGGTTCTCTGCGGTTCTCGTTTTATTAAGCAAGGTAATATTCACGGAATGAATATTAACAAAATATCATATTATATAAGTAATTAAAGATAAATATTAGCATATGGCTAAAAATACATTTATAAATTCACATAATTTAATTTGATAGTTTGTGAAGGAAGTTAATTCAGAACGTGGACATTGACAAGTATAAATCAATTAAATTGTACATAAGCCATTGTATGACAGAGTAATCATATCACCATTGCCTAATTGGGCTATAAATATATTAGCCGTATTACAATTTGTCTGAAATAAAACGAAAAAGCTGTTTATTGTTACTTTAAACGTGTTAGATGATAGTTAAATGTGTCTCACATAAT
Source organism: Homalodisca vitripennis (assembly GCF_021130785.1). NCBI lineage: Eukaryota > Metazoa > Arthropoda > Insecta > Hemiptera > Cicadellidae > Homalodisca > Homalodisca vitripennis. The sequence goes on from NW_025779900.1 coordinate 19,074, forward strand.
AACTAGAAACCAATATGAGATAAAATGGCAAAACGAGCCATTGGTATTCTCAAGACTTTCATCTAGACTTTGCCACACAAAACAAAACTTAATAAATACTATGTTATTCATGGTTATTGATATTTTTGATTCTCGAAATAACTTGTTTTATGATGTGATATAAGTTATAAAAAAAAACTTGTGAGTGAATGTATTATCTGTCTTACAATAACTTTAAATGTAATTTACATTGCGAAGGGATTTATAAAACAACTCAAACCTTAATTAGCTACAAAATTTGATAGTAACATCACAGACCTCTGTTTTGTGCTATTCTTTTCCTTTTTATAACAACTTTAAAATTGTGTGTGTCATTTGCTAGGGGTTTTAGTTTGACTTACCCTAAAACTATTTTATTTGTGAGAGGAATGTAAAAATTATCAGACATAAAAAAACACCACGGTCGTTTATATAAACATGTCCCAAACTAAATAACTTCATCTTTATTCAAACAAAGGTAATAAGGTAATAATAAGGGAAGAGGACTTTTAAGATACCCAGTATATTCTTAGTTAATGTGTCTGGTTTAACATATCGGCCTAGCTGAACTTAAAAAAAGTTGAACAATATTCTTAAATAAATTAGGACCTTTCCTATTACTGAAACAATTGATTTTTCTCAATGTCTAACTAGTATTACTAATGTCCCTTAACGGGACACTCTTTTTTAATAAACATTGGATACAAAGAACGTGTTTGGGGGTAGTAACAAAACATTAAGAAGCACCGTATTTTCACATAAGGGACAGAAAGTGTACCATATCTACTTGATGGGTTGAAGAGCGACTCCACCCTCTCCTCACAAATAGCAGCGATTGCCTTTCCCCTGCCTTGATCTTCTATATAGCCTGTCTGATCGTCTGTCCTCAAACTTTTAACATTGTGCTCACAGTTGCCTATTGTCGACTACTGGGACCATACACTCACAATAGTCCGTTACTGCTATGCCGGCGTCACGAGTATTTTTGTAACTGCAAAGCATATACTGGTTACCATCCCCGTTTGTGACCGAGAGCATTAGTAAACCGTCTACTCTAACTTTCCTTTTACATAACACAAAACAATATTCTTGATTCAACAATAGTTACATCCATAACATTGTCAAGTTTTTGGCTCCAAACATTTTGAAATTAACTATACTTAAAAACCGATAATTGAGGATGCTATGGGTATATACGTATTTTGAAGATAAACAACATTTATTATTCTAACAACTAATAGTAATTATTATAAATCGCCTTGTATCCAAAACATGTACCTATATACATACGCATTACTTTAAAAAAATCCATTCTGTTAATGTATTCCCGCCTGCAAACGTGAATTTTGCTCAGTATTATACTTGAAACGCTCAAAAAGACTCTGAACTTTTCAGACAAGGTAATATTCGATGAAAAATATCAAAAATCGATGTTAGAAAGATATTCTGAGGAAATTTAAGAACAATGATCTTTATACAAATGTATGAACTGAAACTAGAAAACACAAACCAGTAATTGTGCAAAAAGTCATAAGCTGTCCGAGTCAGCAGAAATATCTAGTGTCAGAGTAACAATACACAGCATAGAAGAAGAAAAATACACGTAGACCATATTTAAATATAGAGGATCGAAAACTGATGTGCAGCCAATGAGCAGATTTAAAAATTGTTACTAACACATAAAACATAGTCTGATAGTAATAAACATTTGCATATCTTCCTATATGCATAGGAAACTAAATAGTGGTAAGAAAGCTTTGACAATACTAAGATAATTTGTCCAAAAATATATATAGCTGCTACGTTTATATGAACTTTTATTGCAACGGTATGCAAGGGGACCATTGTTTCCTAGTTATAATTCAATTTGTGTGAAGGAAATATAATACTTTTTTACTCATAAAAAATAAACATAAACCACGATTTTTATATACTTTTTAAAAACGCTTTCTAAAGTATTAAACCCCTATTAAAAACTATTGGCTGAATAAGATATCGAGAAAAATATTAAATAGGTCATTTACATTAAAATGCTTATTGACACGTAACAAATATTATATAATGATTTCAATTTTTAGATAGAGATTGTTGTTTATTAGATTTGTGAAATTATATGTATATATATTTGTTGTTTTACAGTTGTTTCTTAGAGTTTATTACACTTCTCTTTAACATTATATTAATTTGAATAAATTTTATTTTTAAACACGGTTCAATATTTAAATAAAGACATTTTATACATTCTTGAAGCTCTTGTATTATTGGAAATGATATATTAATTTAAACAAACTCTCCAATAATATAATTGGAGAGTTTGTTTAAATTAATATATAAAGACATTTTAATTTTGAAAATTTCTGTATCCTTGATGATTGTCCCATTTTATTGAGCCCCTGGAAATGGTCTGAGTTATCTTACTTAGCTACATTGTTATACATCACAGAAATAACACACATAAAAAAATAAAAAGAATTTTTGGTACGCCAACTTATAATCGTTATTGATAAACTGTATATACAGAAGTACCATAATTAATCAGCAAATTGTGGAAATCATTATTGAGTTCAGTGGTCTGTGTAAGTAACATTAGGAACTGAGCAGTGTTTTCAAATTGTCAGAAAACTATTGCCAGTTCCCTGAACTCTTTCACTCTGGAAGTGGTTCGACAAAAGTACAGCCATATCAAATAACGACTCCACTCTTAAAACTCGACTCTGCCACTTTCTTCATAGTTTGATTTAACTTGAGGTGGTTTATTTCCGAAAAAGAGCTGTTTTTGATTAATACTGCCTTGAGTTCAAACTGGAGTAGTTGACCTAATTACTTATTCAAATCTACTTTCAATATTTTAATTAATTTTTTGCATAATCTAATGGTATAACATTGTTATAAATACCATGATTCAAAAAGAATGACGCTAAAGAATGATGAATTTTCAGGTACTAATTAATATAAGAGGAGATGATTGAAGTGTTCCAAATTAGAACTAAAACATAATTTAACTTCACAAAGACTCCTCGAAGGTATGATACCGGAATATGTGCCCTTGATCCTTTGTTTCTTAATATTTTTAACTTGTGGAACAAACTGATAAAATATTTATAAACTAAGAAACGTAGGCTAATAAAGTGTGGATTTTGAATATTTATATTTATACAGAAAAATATTAAATAATGTAGTTTTTTGTCACAGTCAATTTTACAGTTGTTAAATGCAGTAAATTACTCTTGAAGGTGATTTCATGAAACCTATCAGCATAGTAGAATGGAGACAAGTAATTTGCAGGGTAAAGAGAAACAAATCGTATACTTGTTGCACTGATAAAATTTTTATTAATATTATGCTAAATATATACATATATCAATACAAAACTTTTATTGCTCCTAGAGTCAAAATCTCGAAGACTCTCGAGCAAAATCGCTGCAACTAAACACTAAAGTGTTTGTGGTTTAACAAAATCTTATGTCGGATGGTACAGACGTTGTGGGAAAACTGCTACGATACTTCAGTGATGTATTTAATAACATCCAATATGTTTTGGAAATGAAAAGTGGCCGTTTAAATCAGAAATTTTACGTAAACTCACGTCTAGTGGCACAATGGTGGAAAAATCTCAATAAACTGTTTTATAGTAGTAGAAAAATTAAAGATTGGTCAATTTAAAAAAACCGAGTTGGGTAAGTAGGGTGAGTATAATTTATTAAAACTCATGCATTGGCTTGAGTATATAATTTAGAATTTGCTCATCAAATAAAATATAAACGTGCACTGAAAATTTTAAAAGTCCCTAAAAGAGTTTAAAGAATCGCACACAATAAATGCAGATTTTAAAATTCAGATAGTAGGGATTTATGTCAACTCTGAAGAAAATGTTTTTACCGTTACGGCAACTTGGTAACAATAAAATAACGACTCGAACTGAGAGACAATAAATTGTGCACCTGATGAGACAGTGAGATTATCTCTTCAGATTGCATTAATGTTTGGGTGTCTCTGATATCGATGCAATGTGGGGGGTTCGTTTAGAGCTTCTTCATTCTATCTTTGGATCCCTTCAGACGAAAATGACTCCAGATTTCAGGAGTCAAGTCTGCAACTGCATAAGATTTGAAATACTGCACGTAAGAGGAAGGAGAACTGGAGCTAAACTCAACATTCGGTTTAAATAAGTTCTTCCCATTATCGCTGCGTTATGTATAATACAATAATTTTAATATACATACACTAAATATACATGCATTGGATGGTAGTTATTCAAAAAATAAAATTTTGTAAGCGGAAAAATATATGTAAAATATCTAGAGTGAATTATATTATATTAATATGTCTAGTGTACATTTATGAGATGCAGGATGAAGATCGATCTCACTATGTCACTGTGCTACATCAGTGTCTCTGGTGGAAGTAACCAGAACCATGGAGGTGTGATCTCTTAACAACACACAACGTTCCATGTACTCGTGACTATTATGTTTATATTGTGTTTAAGATGTACTGAATTCCTCAACCATGTATTTTTTTAATGTATTCATTAAAAATCTTCAAGTTCTTTGGCAGCGTTGTATATAATACATGAACAAACGTACTTGAGTAGATAAACAATTCTGAACTATCTGACACGTGGCGGTCCTAAGAGTTCAACTTAATGTAGTAATCAGTAAAGATTATATATGGCTCTACTAGATCAGCTGGACCTTTTCTACTAGCATTACAGGTGGGAATGTGTATAGTGTTTTCCGTTTACGAGTATTTTGTGCGTAAATACGAAAAATGCTGCCACTAAGCATATGGTCGTATCGTACCAATTAAGTATCTATTAAGCATCATCATGTTATCTGATATATTACAAGATGGCTACGTTTTGTCTGATAATGGTTTAGACTACAATATAACAGCAAGGACTGTGTTTCAGAAGAGAGAAACTATTTTTGTCGTCATTTGATGCAGAATCTGACGTCACATTTCGATATACAGAGAGAACTGCAAGTGGTCATCCACCCCCAAAAACTACCATTATTGAGGGAATTGATCATTGCGAAGGTGTATTTTAGTTACCATTGCTCTTCCAGTGTTCACATTTTCTCTTCTCTCTATCTTTCCCTTACCATTTTATTTTTATAAAAGGGAAGTAAGTTCCTTTATAGCTGTATTCTGCTCTTTCATAGGCCAATGGACTATATGATGATCTTATAAATAGAATAAGGTCTGGTATAGTCTGCAAAAATTAACGGTTGCCATTACTGACATTACTGATAAAAAGTGCTATGGTCACAGACAGTCGGATTCTGAGTTATTTTTAATTCTGAGTCAAAACCGTGTCTAGCTCTAGAGACTAGATAGAGCGTTCTCTGGTTCTCTCATTTTGTATTATGTCAATAAAAATGTATTTTGCTGGTAATGTAAAAAGAATTATGAAAATCACAAATAGGAAACCTAATTAACATTTTCTTATGAATTATATTTTAATTTTGCTATTATAATAGGGATAGTGCTACTCCTTTCTAAATGACCGGTAACTTGTTCGATTCCATGGGTGCTAAATACAAATTTGCGAATGAGTTTTAATTCTTTTCCCTCAAAAAAGCTCAGTACACCTAAAAAAAAAACAGGCGTAGAAAAAAACATTTAAGCGTAATTAGACTACTGTGTAATGACTTTATTATAATCTAGTTAAAACACTCGCTAAGTTTATTATTATAGACTTTTAGAAAGTTGGTATAGGTTTTATATACAGGGTGTTCTGAAAAAAGGTGCCCATAAGTCAGGGCGTGATTCCTCACATCAAAATAAGAAAAAAAGGTCTAATTAACATAGGTCCGAAAATGCTTAGTTACCAAGTTATACAGGGTGAAAGATTTCGTCTGAATTTCAGTTCCCCTGCTGCAACGAAGCCCTACGGGTATTTGTTGGCTGTTAATTAAGATGTAAAATTTAGCGTACTTTATGTAAAATGAACTGAAAAATTGAATAAAACCGTTTCCAGACCTGTAGCTACAGTAATTTTTAAGATATGTGACGAAATACGCGAAACTTGGTCCCGAAAAAAAACAAGTTACATTTAGGTTTGAAGCAGATTTACTATGTTAAATGTACAATAAACACAAAATATTTTTTCACGGTACTTGTAGAAAATTTAATTTCGAAGAGAAAGATGTAAAATAAGTCTATAATAGACAAACGCAAACTTTAAAAAATAATCCTTAATTACGGATGAAAAATAGACAAAATCTGTTAAGCTCTCTACAAATGTAATATTGAAATTAAAACAGCTGTTTTATTAAAACAAATTAATGAGTTACTATTATTTTTTATCAAGTAAATATTTTTAACAATCATACATTATCATACATAAAAAAGTTATCTGAATTATCATTCAACAAAAAAGTTACACTTGTCCTAAAAAAACTAACCACGTCACAGTAGATGTTCAAAATGTTTCCCCTCATTCAAAATACAAGCATCCAGCCGTCTTCTCATAGACTGCCGAACTCTTTCGAAGATCCCAGGTGTCTCACGTATCCTTTGAATCCCTTTAACAATCCTTATTCGCAACTCTTCTATGGTATCCACAGGCGAGTCGTAGACAAGCGTCTTTAAATGTCCCCATAAGAAAAAGTCTAGAGGACTGAGGTCAGGTGACCTTGCAGGCCATGCTACTGGGGCTCCTCGACCAATCCATCTGTTTGGATATGCTTCATTTAAAAATTCTCTTACTTGTAATGTGTAATGAGCTGGAGCTCCATCCTGCATGAACCACATGTTGTTGCGTGTGTATAGTGGCACATCTTCGAGTAACTCATTCAGATTAGTCGTCAAGAAATGTAAATAATTTTCACCATTGAGCGTATCAGGTAAAAAACTAATAAAAATTTTATCACCCAGAATAGCAGCCCATACGTTTATAGAAAACTGATATTGGTGACGGTTCTCTGAAATAGCACGTGGATTTTCAATTGCCCACATGTGAGTATTGTGGGTGTTAAGAATAGCCATTCTTGAAAATTTTGCTTCATCAGTAAAGATAATGTAATATAAAAAATGTGGATTTCTGCACCTTTGGATAAGCCATTGGCATAGCTGAACACGAGGAAAGTAATCTCGAGGCAAAATAGCCTGGACCCTTTGATAGTGATAAGAATGCAACTGCTGCTCGTGTAAAATCTTCCAGACAATTGAATTACTAACACCGAAATCCAAGGCTAGTTCTCTAGTACTTCTTCCAGGATGATTCTCTATTTCGTCCAACACGCCCTCCTCCAATTCAGCTGTACACGTTGTATGTGGCCGTCCTGATCTACCAACTTTTCCAGATTTAAAGGTTCCCGTCTCGCTTAGCCTTCTATGAATGGAAGAAAACATTTTATGAGTCGGTAACTGTCTATGAGGAAAATGTTCCTGATAGAGTCGTCTAGCCTGACGACTGTTGCAATGTGCAAGACCGTACATTAAATGCATGTCTGCCATTTCACCATTAGTGTACATAATATTCATATTACCTGCCATGATGAATAAGATATTATTAGCTATCAAAAATTAACTTCAACGGCACTCGCACTAACTTGTATTAAAGTACAGATCAACACACGCACATAATGAGCAATGGAAAAATAGCTGCTTGTAATGTTTATTTAAATTATTATAAACAATGTTTCATTGTTAAAACATATGTATTAAATAGAAATTATTTTGTTTCTCAAATCAAATATTTTAATAAAACAGCTGTTTTAATTTCAATATTACATTTGTAGAGAGCTTAACAGATTTTGTCTATTTTTCATGCGTTTTATATGTAATTAAGGATTATTTTTTAAAGTTTGCGTTTGTCTATTATAGACTTATTTTACATATTTCTCTTCGAAATTAAATTTTCTACAAGTACCGTGAAAAAATATTTTGTGTTTATTGTACATTTAACATAGTAAATCTGCTTCAAACCTAAATGTAACTTGTTTTTCGGGACCAAGTTTCGCGTATTTCGTCACATATCTTAAAAATTACTGTAGCTACAGGTCTGGAAACGGTTTTATTCAATTTTTCAGTTCATTTTACATAAATTACGCTAAATTTTACATCTTAATTAACAGCCAACAAATACCCGAAGGGCTTCGTTGCAGCAGGGGAACTGAAATTCAGACGAAATCTTTCACTCTGTATAACTTGGTAACTAAGCATTTTCGGACCTATGTTAATTAGACCTTTTTTTCTTATTTTGATGTGAGGAATCACGCCCTGACTTATGGGCACCTTTTTTCAGAACACACCCTGTATATTGCAACAATAATTCACATTTCCCAGTAACTTACAATATACTGGACTTTGAATTATTACAACAGCGTCCATCTTTTTGCGTTAACTAAAATATTTATTTACAGCTTGTCTGCATCAAGTTTAAAGCATTATTTAGTTTCATATTTGAACCAATTCAGTTTCTATATTATAATATAATCAAATGACGTTTTAATTAAATTGAAGTAGTATTAATTATATTTTTATCTATAATACTAGAGGCTCTGTACTACTGAAAAAGCGGACATCGTGGGAATAATAATTTTAAATCACATTTTCAACTCTGTTGAGATAAGTATTGGTTGCTGAAATGTAATTAATCTCCTGGTCTATTTTTTCATTTAAATTGAAAGATAAGGTATTGGTAATTTGGAGTCGAGGAGTGAAATAGTTCTATAAGTATCCGTACTCACCATTAATCTATATTTTATTTTTAATAGCTCCAATAATTTCAGTAATAATTAAATTATTTTAGCCAAGTGTAGACGCATCCTAAATTATAATTACTTAGCTTTAAAATTTTGGTTGAAAGACAAGTGTACTATGTTAGAAGTAACAAACAAATCTTCCATAAATAGAAGAAAAGTATGCACGAGATTTAGCATTTTATTAGGGCCCGTCAAAACAAAAGGCTCCGAGAGTATTGTTTACGCGACATTTGTTGGTGAGCTTGTTGAAATTCAGCTGAGGTAAAGCCGCTCGTCCACCGCACCAATCGTTTTCCAATTGCCATTTCGTCGGAAAATCCAAGCTAGATGTTTATAGTAATATTAACTTATTTTCAATAGAATTTTAAAAGCTATAACAATATGATACGAAGCTTGCTGACCTTCTGTTAATTGTAGATTTCTATCAGGATTTTCGTAACAAACATGTTTTGCTTATTACGGATTTTACGGTTTTTACAATATTTGATGAAAGGAACATATATGGTATATTGTTTCATAGATGAGTTTAAACATACGACTTACGTGTTTTAGTTAAGAATCATTAACGCGTTTACTTTAAATGACTAATAATAAACATTTCTTACAGCTTTAACATTTGAATGGTTAAAATAATTAATTTGTTAGAATTCAGGAAAAAAGACTGGAAATCTAAATAAGCTAGAAACTGTTGAACTGTAAGTGAAGAAACAGTAAAATAGCCTAGGAGTGCAATGGTATCGAGTGCACGCACGCGCACTCACGTTACACGCACAAGACAGTTCCACAGTGAGTTAGAGTGCTATTTAGAAGCTTGATAGTAAAAAGTTGTTGGTCGTACGAAAAAGCAAATGAGAATTTAAATTAAAAAACAAATTACGAAAGTCATAATTAGCATTAATAGCATAATGCCATGATTCAATGTACCGTAAGCTGTCAAAACTGGCTAATCCGAAAACTTTTTTTTGCCTTAGTATGTATCAAGTTTTCAAATGTATATAGTTAGGAGAAGAAATCTTGAATACTGAAAATTTTTGTAAGTTATTCAAATGGCATTATCACCGAAGGATAAATTGCCAAAAGAATATTATATATATATATATATGTATATCCGGGTTCGATTCCCGGCGGAAAAAAGTAGTTTTTGTGATTCAATGTTTATTGAAATGAAATAAGGCTATTGCGATTTATACAAATTTCACACACACACACACACACACACACACACACACACACACACACACACACACACACACACACACACACACACACACACACACACACACACACACACACACACACACACACGCACACACGCACGCACGCACGCACGCACGCACGCACGCACGCACGCACGCACGCACGCACGCACGCACGCACGCACGCACACACACACACACACACACACACACACACACACATATATATATATATATAAGTAGATATGAATGTGAGGGTTCTAGCTCACTTTTGGGACAGTCAGAAAATCAACGTAAAATACTGTTTAAAGGACAATAAACTAATCTGTAACTCACGAATGAAAAAATTAACCGAATCTATAGCCGTTTTACTGTTCATTGTAGGCTTCTAATTTCTAAGCTGTTTTAATGAAAAAATCCAGAAATCTCAATGAAAAATCTATAAACGGAAATAATGAAATTTGCTAACATTCGCTCAACAGAAAATAAGACGATTTTTACTGAATTTCTTTTATATCGTTCTTAATCACATCATAGGCTAAAAATTTCTCAGAAACCACAACCACATAACAAATCGCGTTTGTAACAGCATTTTGAAAATCCATATTGATAATTATATCGTTCTTTGAACTAGAAATGTTTGTCAAACTCTTTGTTGTATCAATGACATAAATGGGTCTATTTGCTATAAATTCTTTGGGGTTGTAATACATTTCCATATTTTTGTAGTAAACTTTCTTAAAATCTTGATACATCTGATACATGATTCTGAAAAGACCACCGGAAATGTTTAAATTTTGTAATTCATCTGGATAATAAGAACCATTCAATTTTACTCTGATATTTTTAACATTCAAACTATCAAACTTTGAAGGATTTTTCTCTTGATTATTCTGTCTATCTGTTTGAAAACCTATGATAACGAACTTGGGATTGAAGATATTTCTATAAATATTTGTGATATCGAACGAATAAGTTGTTCCGGAAATACCTTTTTGCTCAAATACATTGCCAATCTAGAAAATTAAACGTGATGTTTTGAGATTTTATAATTTCATCAATCAACTGAATTTTACTTGTGGTTTTGTAATCAATCATCGGAACTCTAATGAAAAACTCGTTAATTGTAATTTTGCCATCAACAGGCATAACATTTCCAGTTGCAGTCTTCAGAATCACATCATCGTCTTCTGCTCTTATAAAACTTAGATAAAATCCTCCTTTATAGATCGGAATAGTAACATTTTCAAAAAATCCTAAGCCGAAATGTGCTAAATCACCGACCGCTTCAAATTGTCCAAATTTAAAAGTTGATTCAAAACTGTTTGAAAATACATCACTTTTTGAATACGAAATAGTTCCTTTAATTGTGCTTAATTGGCCACAGTTTTCGACTTCTTCTATCAATTTATTGTGTTTTCTTACTTCAATCTTAGAAAATAAAAACGGTATAAAATTATCGATTAATCTAACATTATCAGTTCCAAGATATGCTTGACCATCTTGTTTTGTTAAAGTTCCAGAAATATAAAACTGGAAGTTAGACGAGCAAAAGTTATCTCCAAAATCAATATTAAACTCAGTTCTTTTATTCGGTTCATTCAAATGTTGTTTACTAATTGGATAGAAATTTTTAAACTCCGCCCTTTCAATATCACTAGCATATTTTCTGTAGTCCGCCATTTAATAAGAGAAAATTTAGAAATTTTAAACATCGTGTATAATTTTTTCATCGATCTAATGTACGTTTTTATAAGAAAAAATATAAATTTTAGTAAAATAATTAAAAAGATTAGAGTCATTTTTAATGATCTACTTCGTCATATTCAGGATTCTCTTCCTTAAATTTTGCGATCTCGGTCACATATTTCAATAAAATTTGAACAGGATAGTAACCGCTATCTATAATATTGTTCCAATCAACTGTATCTTTATTTTCATCCAAAAACTTTATACTCAAGTGTTGATAGAGACAAAGAACAGACATATGATCTTTTAATTGATAATGTATATTTTCTTGAATGAACTCTGATGATAAAGTTTGATATTTAGCAATGTTATACCAATTCAATTTGTTTACGTATAATCTCATCATATCTTCGGATAATTCATATTTTTGAGAAATGTCATCCCAATGTTCTTTTTTCAAATCTCTTTCGTGTTGCATTATAAAAAGATCGAAAGCACTGTAATGTCCCGCCATCTCTATTTATTAGGAAAAAAATTTCAAAATCAAGTTTTTATAAATTGGCTCTTTTTTTGCGTTACATTCAGCACATTTTCCAGAAATTCTCTTAACTCCATTGATGTTTGCATAGTATTTTATATCATTTGTTGCAGTTTTCTCTTTGCACCTCACACAATATATGAGCGCCATTTATATAAGGAAAATTAGTCATCATAGCCGCCTAATCCATTAAATCTGTTATCAATGTTTTCAAAAGATTTATTAACATCTTCTTTAAATTTATTAAAGTTTTCTTCTAGTTTATTTACTTTATCGAGATATAAATCGTTGTATTCAACGAGTTTATGATCAATATTCTCAAAAGTTTTTGTGGCATCTAAACTAAACTTATCAAAAGACTGCTTATTTTTTATAACTTTTTCATTAATTTCGCCAAAGTTTTCTTCTAGTTTAATTAATTTATCATGAAGTAAAGATTGATTAGTAACTACTCTTTTAAAAACTTCACCATTTTTTCTATCGGTTTCATTAAAACCCTCTTGAAATTTTAGCGAAATGTTCCAAAAAGTTTGTTATTTTTCCATAAAGATCGCCTTTATATAGATTGAAATTTTCCTCAAAATTTGTAAATTTTTCATCACAATTTTCTATAGATCTTTTACTTCTCGCTTCAAGTTTTTCATAGACTTCTGTTGTAAAATCTTTAACATGCTGTTTATGATTCTCATAATTTTGTTTTAGTTCATTAAACATTTTAATAGGATCTTCTAATTGAATCATTACAACAACATCAAATGGATTAATTCCTTTACTAACACCGCTAATTCTTTTTCCTTTAAAATCTAAGGCATTTTTAACATTCGGATCATGTAAATCAACAATATCGATGTTTTCTGATAATTTTAGAGGTTTTAAAATTTGTTCTTTAACAACAACATCATGTTTGTCAATACCAGGTCGAACACCGACAATTCTTTTTTTATTAGCCAAACTAACATAATTCTTTTCAACTTTGATCGCTTCAGTAATTTTATCAGCTTTTTCGATATGAGACATTAAATTGGTAAATAATTTTTTACACCATCATCAACTTCTTTTTCCAATGTTTTTATTTTATCAGCAACTTCATTTGAACTCATGAAATTTGCAAGTTTGTTATCATATTCTGCTTTAAAATCTTCAATCTCGACAGCAAACATATCTGAATCTGGAAGGTTTTGTAATAAATTTTCTAACTTGTTATCAAACTCATTTCTCAAACTATCAAAATTCAAACTATTATCTACATTTTGAATAATTTGTGTTCCAAATACGTCAAAAATATTTTGTGAATCCATATTTATTAAGCAATAATTTGTTAACAACTTCTTTAAAATCTTTACCATTACTCAGTTCATTCAAAACAAAAATACACAAATGTCCACAAATTGGGGGATCGTTATAGTCTTGAATCTGAGAATCATTGTAGTAGACGCTTGATTTTTTCAAATATTTGATCAATTCTATAGGTGGTTTGTCCTCAATTCTTCCATACGAATCAAAATAACATGCATTCTTATCATTTTTATAATAACAAATCCAATGCGTTCCACTTCCCATAATCGAGTCTAAATTCACAATTCCACATTCAAATTTCTTAACTTTTTCAGGTAATGTATCGCGCATAAAAATTCCTCTAAAATGTTTAATGTTTTTGCAGATTTCTTCCAATTCTCCGAATGTTAAGGGTTCAAATTTTTTTTCCGATGTTTGATTTCACGTAATTCAAAGTTTTTTCATCTAATCCAGATCCTGTAACATCTTCCAACTCTTTATCTAACCAATTTAAAATGTTTCGAACAATAGGAATCACATCCTTTTTAACGATTGGAGCAGCTTTACGAACATAAGGAACAACATTTTTAACAACTGGAATATTTTCTCCAAAATCTAATAAATCTTTCAAAAGTCCACCATTTTTGAGTTCTTTCAACTGATTATAAGAAAATTCTATTCTGGTTCCTTTATTGTTTTTCTTATGTTTTTTCGAGTTTATTGTATTGTCTATTTGTTAAAAATATCTTATCTTCGCCATTGTTTAGTTGATCTATTTTAAATTGAATACTAACGGGTAATTTTTTTTCTTAAAGGCGGATTTTATTTTTTCTTTCTGATTTTTGCTGAAATTTACATTCACCTCCATTTATATAGTTAAAATTTCAAGTTCTCTTCGATTCCCATTCCTAGTTTTCTCTTCAAAAACATTGCTCCAGCTGTTGGAAGCGCAACAAATCTTTCACCTAAACTAGCATCTTTTGATAAAAATCTATCCATTGCTTTATCTTGCAAAACTTTATCTGCTATATGTCTGGAATTTGTGTCTCTATGTTTTGCATAAAAAATATCGTGTTCCATAGCAGCTTGATCTAATTTATTTATACCAGTATCTCCTCTTTTTAGTCTTTTTTCGAGTTTTGTGCCAGGCCCCAGATACTGATAAGTTGGTACGTGTAATTCAAAAGGTAAATTGTTGATAAAATCATTCAAAAGTCCGCTACCTTCAATCATAGATGAACTTATTGCCGGCAAAACTCGTTTTAAATATTTAATTCCATCAGGTTTTTTCAATCATTTCATCAAGTTTGTTCGAAATAAAATCCTTAATCGCTTTCTTTTCGTTCAAAAAATTGTTGTTTCCAGCCTTCTCTTGAGCATAAATATAATTAATAATTCCATCGAGTTTTGTCAAATCGTCGATATATCTGTACTCAATCTTATTATCATTGTATTTTCTTACACCTGATCCTTCGATTCGTTTTTCCCAAATTGGTTTAATCAAATTGAGATATTTTTTACCTTTACTTGACTTTGGTTTCTTAGTTGATGGATCATTATTTTTGTAAATTGAGTCAGATTCCCATAAAATTTCTGTATACTTTTTCAAATCTTCTTCAGAAATATAAACCGTCTTTTTGGAACATCAGTGCCTGTTAATAATCTCCATAAACCTTGAGTTCCTTCATATGTTTTTTCATTAATAATGATATCATTATGCTCAAAATTCACGGGCAAATTTCCAATCATAAAACTTTTCTTTTTTCTGTCCCAATACAAACCAAATTTATCATCCTTTGCTCTAGGAAGGAATTTTTTACCAATTTTACCAATTTATTATATCCGTTGTTCCAGGACTTATTGGTTCAACTATGGTGGAGTCTTCAATGATTCGAGGTCTAAATGGTGTTGAAGATGGTAATTTTGGCAATTCAAACTCAGATTCTGGTATCGAAATATCAGCAAATTGTCGTACAACTGGAACCAAATTCATCAAATTTTGATTATCGCTTTAAAACATTTTCAATTTTGCCCTCAACATTTTTTATTGCAGATGTTACAGGTTGATTAATTTTTTGAATAAATTCTTGTTCTTTTTCATCAATTCGAATCTGTTCTTTTAAATTCTTTGATTAATTTCTTTTCTATTTGATCAAGTTTTTTTTGCTTCTTCTGAAGTTACGTTCGCCATTTATTTAGGAAAATTTTGAAACGTAAAACGTGGAACGTGGAAACGTGAACACGAAACGTGAACACGGAACGTAAAACGTGAAACGTGGAACGTGGAAACGTGAACACGAAACGAGAACACGAAACGTGGAACGTGGAAACGTGAACACGAAACGAGAACACGAAACGTGGAACGTAAAACGTGAACGTGAAACGTAAAACGTGAACGTGGAACGTAAAAACGAGAACACGAAACGTAAACGTGAACGTAAAAAACATGAAAACAACTAGATTATCACACGTTTATATTGGAAAATTTATTCAAATATTTACCACTTTTAGGCTTCAAAGTTAGATTAATAGTTAAAAATCCATAGTCTTCTTTCCAAATTTTATCACACAATTCATTAAAGTGGTTAAAACTCATATCAGATCCCACATAATTGTTGTAAATCTTTCTCGAATAGTGATCGTCTTGCTTAAAAACACACAACATATTCAGGTTATTTCTTATAACTTGTTTTATCAACCTTTGAAAAGCATTGAGAAAGATAGATACAAGAGATATTTTTGTGACGGGACATTACGAAATATTCCTTAATAACGTCTTGATTTTCTAAAATACAATCATCAAAAACGATTAACGAATTGGGTTTACATTCGCTTAACGGAAACTATGTCCTCAGAAGCATTATAAAAATGTGATATTTTTTTGTTTAAGTTTTTCTCAATATTTTCAAATCTTTGTTGTAATTTTTTGTATACGTCTTGTTCTAAAGATTTACTAAAAACATACAAATTGGAATAAGGAATCAACCTATTGTAGATAAAATTCAATAATAAAGTTGTTTTTCCACATCCACTTGAACCAACAATTAACAATCTGATTGGTTGATCTTTCTTATTTTCTTCAAACGTTTGAAGTTTTATCTGATCTTTTTGCTTTAAAAATTTCTCCATTTAAATAGAAGATTTTCATCTTGAAGCAACGCTTGCGAAAATGAAGCTGTTCAAGTTGACTTCAGAAAGCTCTAAATTAGTTTTAAACTTGGAACATCCTATACACTTAGAGGAAGAATCAAATTATTTTTATCGGTTTAAGCGGTTTTTATTCTGACAATTTTTGTAATAAATATTAGTGAAAGTTCTCCTTATTGCATAGGATTTAGTGAGAAGAACATAACAAAATACTATGGTTTAAACAAAGGATATTATACTTTCGATCAAATAAAAAATTCCCCTTAAAAATTATCTGAAAACATTAAAAAAAATCAGATAAATCTTTAAACTTTGACGAAAACAAGTTTGAAATGCAAAAAAATTATCTCTCTAATAAAATTCAAATAAAATCACCAGTAAGAATAATGTTTTCAGCAATTATTGTAGAATTGTTAGGGTTTGTTCAAGAAACTATTGAGCCAAATCAGGTATATTTAGGAAATAAAACGCCAAAATTTAGACCGTTCGATGTAATTGAAGTGCACTGCAATCTCGTTGAACCTAGTTTTGAAAATCATACCGAACATTTACACAAAGAATCTGAAATTTTGTACACTTTTTTTCCCAAATGTTGCTTATGGATCAAAAATCAGTGAAAAACCGAATGAAATCGATTATATTCCAATTAGAAAAAATATTAAAAGAATTCAAAAAATCGTTCTAACTATACAAGACTCTGAGGGAAATTTATTGAATAATGAGAGTAAAACAACAATATATTTAAGATTGTCGAAAGAATGATGAATCAAGGGGGGGAACGAATCGTTCTTACCTTCAAATTTTCAAGAAAACAACTTTTGAATGTATAAATTACATGAGTCTATCCCATAGACCCTTTCAAAATCTTCATCCTGACACTATTTTCATTAATGAATCTGGATTTTATTCTCGAAATACAAATTACTAGTTAAATTTCTTTTCTATCTAAATGGAGTCAGTTGTGAATCTACTCAAATTCAATAATAAAGAAATTTTAAACATTTGTTGACGAAAATAATGAATTTTGGTTTAAGGCGAAAGATGTTGCAGAGGTGTTAGAATATAAAGATACGAAGAAAGCAATTAAAGAACATGTCAAAGAAAAATATAAAAAAAGCTTCGAAAACATACATTCTGAAGGTAGGGGTGATTCGCCCCCGCCTTCAAACTTTAAAAAAAAAAAAACACTGTTTTCGTTAATGAATCTGGCCTTTATTCTCAAAATAAAAATTACTAGTTAAATTTCTTTTCTATCTAAATGGAGTCAGTTGTAGACCTACTCAATAATCAACTAAAATTCAATAACAAACATATCTTTACGATTGTTGACGAAAACAATGTGATCTGGTTTAAGGCTAAAGACGTAGCAAAAATTCTAGAATATGAAAATACTATGCAAACGATCAGATTAAACGTTGACGAAGATGATAAAAACTTCTATTTTAATCTAAATATAAGGGGGGCTATAAATAGCTTACCTTCAAACTTCCAAAATAACACTGTTTTCGTTAATGAATCTGGACTTTATTCTTTAATTTTGAGATCGCATAAACCAGAAGCGAAATTTGTTTAAAAATTGGGTTACGAAAGAAGTATTACCTTCCATTAGAAAATATGGTGAGTACAAACTCAAAAACGAAAATAAGCAGTTTAAAAGATGAAATAAAACAGTTACAAATTAAAGATGAAATGAAATCCTTGAAAATAGAGAATCAAGAATTGCGAATGGAATTAATGAAGAGAGATATGGTATGTAAAAATTTTGATAAGAAAAAAACACCATGTTTTTGTGTTAATTAAGAAGAATCACATGTGGGAATATCCTTATTACGTTATCAGAGCTCAGAAACGAGAAATACCAAACCGATTAAAACATCTAAAAATAAATTATCCTGAATTAGAGATTTTGTTCATTGATGACGAACCAAATTCTATCAATCTGTATAACCAAATGAAAGAATCTTTGAATATTTTATACAACGGAAATCATTTTACTACAAATATGGCAGAATCTCGACTGATTTATAGAATATCTAAATTACACGATGAAAATGTTAAACATTCGAATTATGATAGTTTGTTTGTAAATGTCTTTTAAGACTATAGAAATGTTGAATTTCTCTTCCGCATACGCAAAGAACTGGTCTAGCAAAGATTTGTTTAGCACAATCTTTACAATATGCTTGTTTGTTGTCTTTACTATAATGGAGATTATAAAATTCTGAAATATTCTTAACCTTTTTACACCGTGTGCACTCTTTCTCTTCTAAAGTTAATTTTTCCATTTTATCATATAATTCTTTTCTATATTTCTTATTACAATCCTTACAATAATAGCATAATCCATCTTTTCTAGTCTTATCTTGAAAAAACTTCGACAAATCTTTAAAATTCTTGACACTTTATACATTTCTTATGGGCCTCCATTTATATAGAAAAAATTACAGCTTTGACTTTTTCAATTCATATTCGTAAAAAACTTCCGGTTATTTCTCAATTTTCAAAGTTTCCAAGTTTATTTAAATTCGTCTAATATATCAGATTTTGCTTCATAGCCATACGGTACTGTATCGATCTTATTTTCTAGGACATTTCTCTTATCATCTTTAGCGTTCAGTGCCAGCTTGTTTATGGTAACAGTGTACAACTCATGTTTATAACTTTTGATGACTGTCATCTCCCTAAATTCTTCTTTATCTTCGAACAAACATCTCTTCAAGTTTTCGATATTTATTGTTTTATTTACAACGCTTCTCTTAATTCCTTTACACCTAACTGGGTTTTTATCTAGATATTTGTACGAGTACATCTTAGACCTTAAACCACAAAATTCTTCTAAAACTTCGCTATTTAACTCATCTTTGAATTTCCCTATTACCTTCTTATTTTTAGTAGTGAAACATTCATGATCTTTTGGATAATCACTTGTATCAAAGTCATCTATATTTTTCCTTTAATAATTTTAAAAGGATCTCGTTTCAATTCTAGAAAATAACTGTCTGTATCCATGTAACACAGATTCAAATCTGGATCAAACTTCTTTAATTTGTTGTAATAAAACTCGTACATTAGCAATTTTGAGAGGTCGAGAACTGAAAATCCTATGTAAATCGGTTTGTTAAATTTAACCTTTTGTTTATACATGTGACTCGCTATACAGTTGTCGTCAAAGATAGTGAAGCTTTTGAAGTTCGTTTTCTTGGCCTGTTTCATTGAAAATTCTTCATTTCCAAGCTTAATATCACATCTGTTTCTCCACATTTTCCATACTTTTTCCAAAAACTGAGTTGTTCATCAGCTTATAAAAATCCTTCTCAAAGTCACTTGTAGCTTTGGTTCTCATGTTTGTGTTAAAATCAATGTATTCTTTCATAAAAGGCTTCTGATCGAATGCAATAACTCTATTCACATGTTTCAAAATCATACCTTGTTCCAAATAGAACTTCAAATTTCTCGAATGAACAACGTATTCAGTTTTATCCAGTAGAGTTGTGCAAAGTTTGTTTTTAAAATGTTCTGGAGCAAGAGGTAAATCCTTGTGATGTTCGTGTAAATTTGTTGGATATCCAAGATCGACTTCGAGAATATAGCCATAATCTTCGTCGCCAGTGAGTTCTAAAAATTGTTTCTTGCCACTCTTCTTTTGTATACGTTTTAGGATCCATCCACTTGATATCACTAAACAGCAGTTTTTGCATAAGACCATACCCATAAAGGTTGTTTGCATCGAGATAGAGTAAATAGTTTTCGGGCTTTGTCTTATCAAAATCTTTTAAATATTTGTTATTTGCTTTCACATATCGTTTAATACATTGAGAAATGCCTCCGCGAATACCTTTTTCGATCATCAAATACATATTATAATCACTAATTAACTGTAATTCTATCTTCGTTAATTTTAACATAGCGTCCCATGCAAGACTGGGAGCTGTTAGATAGTGTGCTGGATCAAGTTTATAGCAATTCAAACAAATATTCCTAAAATTTTCAAAGATATCAGCGAGCAATAGAACATCTTGAATGTTATAGAGATCGGAGTAATTTCCTAGATTTTTTACTTTTAATTTGTTCCATACATTTAAGTAGTGTTGAAAATCTTTCTCAGATATGCTCTCGTCTGTCAAAAGTGAATAGAAATCTTGAATTCTCAATTCTTCTGTGTAATCAAGTTTTTCAATACTGTCGATAAATTCGTAAGGAAATATGCCTTTTCCAGATAGAATTTTTAAAGATTTCTTCTTCGTCATTTGGTTGTCTATCTAGAATTGCGTTCAGACCATCTTGTATAAAATGATTTGTATGTTTTGAAATCATCTTTTTTGAGGTTTTTAGCTAACTTTTCTATAGACGATGCCATAAATCTGAACGTATCTACAAAAGAAAACTTGATGAACTTTCTTGGTTTATCATCTTCAAACTCATACCCATATCCTGAATTTACTGAATAATTTTATGTATTTTTCATCGGTGTTTGCGATCAAATCAACATTACCATACTGTTTTGCCAATTCTTTTATGTACAAATGAGCATCGTAATTTGACATATTGTGGCAGAAAACGGGAATATTTTGAGGAAATTTGAGATTCAAGTTACAAGATAAATGAGCAGCACCTCTAAATTTACCTGTTAAATGACAATGATCTCGTACTTTTTTTCTTGTTTGATTATCAAAACCCTCACATTCACAAATATGACAAAGACTGGAATTTTGGTACGCTAATTCTTCTTCTTCGGTCAATTTCATAGGTATTTTATTCTTAGAATTATACTTTTTAGCTATGTATTTCGATAATTTATTAAGTTCTTCAAACAATTTTGCAGGAACATTTGGCAAATCTTCTTCATTTTTTGCTCTATAACATATAGGTTTGTACATGCGATTTGTCACATTTGACACTAAATATAGAGTAAAACCATAAGGAATGTGCTTCTGAATCTTGGTTGTAATCGATCTTTGTGGATTGTTCTTGCATGTCGGAATTTTTTCTAATATGCTTTCAAAATCCATATAAATAACGTAAGGATGAGAAAATTTCTTTTGATAATTAGTAAATGATGTTGTTTGACCTGGAAAACGGCATAATTGGCTTACAAACTTCGTGTTGCTTGCAAATTTCTAAATGATCTGTTAAATCTCCAGATTTGTAGAAATGGCTTAAACATCTTCTGCATAGAAATTTTTTATTTTTACACTTAGATAACTGAGAAAATACAAGTTTGTTTAAATCTGTTATCAAAACATAATGAGATTTTTCATCTTGTTTTACATACAATAAATTGATTTCTAATTTGGCGTCATAAACTTCTGAAATTTGCAACGGAACAATATTGAGTTTTTCATCAAAACTATAGACATTTACAGACATTTTCGGATAATTATACTTTGCTTTACTGCTTCGTTTTTCAAATAATTGTATATCTTTTAAAGACATTGGATACTCGAAACCTGAAAATATCTCGTCATTTACAAATTTTTCATATTGTTTTGATCTTTCGCAGTCTCTTTCAGGTTTTTCAATAGCACATCGGATAGAATAAATAAAGCAATAATCATCTTTATTTTTGATATTCATACAAGCTTTCTTATCTTTGATTTTCTTTGGTAAATCGATATATGATCCTGCGTTCAGCATTTCGTGTTTATTAAGGCTCAAAATCAGTTGTTTACAGCGTTTTAATGTCCATCCAGAACCTCGATTTGGATGATTTGTCTGTTTCTCGATGTGTTAATTTATTAAATTGTTTAGAAATAAAGTCGTTTACATCAAAGATCTCGTCTGCTTTTATAGTAAAGTACATTGGACAAGTTTGTGTTTCACCGTTCACTAAAGTTCGTTCGTATTCGCATTCTAAAGAGAGATATCCTTTACTATTTTTCACAGTTTCTTGAAATTTTTCGATTAAACTTTTAATTTCTGGGCGCAAAATTGAAAGATATTTGTAAATTGACATGGAATTGTCGTTCAAGTTTGTTAAAATGTATTGCTTAAATAGACCGTGTATTGAGGATAAAACTTCTACATCAATGATATTTTCAGGTTTCTCATTAATCGTTTTATCAATTTCTTCGATCATTTCTGACTTAGTTTTGTCGTTAGTTTCGATAGCCAATTTTTCAGCTATTGAATGAATTTTTTCATCATTAAATAGATTGAGATCTTTTTTTACTTTCCTTAAAATTTTCTTTAGTTCACGCAATTTTTCTATATTATACATGTTTTGGTGATCGGCAATTTGATTTTCTTTAGCCCAAGTCCTCAAATAATTTAGTTCTTTTTCATAAATGTCTTTGTTTTTAGATGATTTTTTCGAATTGTAATGACGAGTATAGTGATGTTCAAAAATGTCTTTTTTGCAGTATGGGCACTCTATCTTTTTCCGCTCCATATTTAAAGAGCAAAAATTTGAATCTGCCAAGTTTTACTATTTAGTAAAATATCTTTTTATTAAGCTGAAAAATAGCAATAATTCAGTAGATTTCTAAGGATTTTTTATCAAAATTATGATAAAAATTAGCACAATTTATGTAGAAACAGCGTTAAATGTTTTCTATTTATATAGGAAAAATTTAAAGATTTTGATACAAATCAGCAGAATTTATGAATTTAACAGCGTTAGATTCTTCTATTTATATAGGGAAAATTTGTATAACTCAGACTTTGAAAAGTGGAGAAATTTTACTAGAATTTGACACAAATCAGCACAAATTGTAGTAAAACAGCTGTAGATTCTTCTATTTAGATAGGAAAAGGAATTTATTTAGAGATTTTCTAAATTTCAAATTTTTAGTGATTTTTCGAGAAATTTCGTTCAAATTATCAACTTTTAAGCTAAAAATCCGCAATAATTAGAGATATTTCAGTAGATTTTTCAGGATTTTTTAAAAAACTCTAGTATGTATGCACCTTTAAGAGCTGTGGTTTTGACCCTAAAAACACGTTTTTAGGGTCAAAACCCCGGTTTTTTTTGTGTATTTTGGAAGTATAGTGTTGATTCTTCACCTTAAAAGTGTAGAAGTATTAATTTTTTTCTATGTAAATGGCACTGTTACAAGAGTTGAATAAGGTTGGTGATTTAACATTCAAAGAATACAAGAAATTAATAGAATTAGAAGAAAATAAGAAACACAAAATTGTGAATTTGGAGAAAATGAAAGATAAATTCGGGTTTACAATAATTGCCGAGTTGGAAGATTGTAAAGTACACTTGCCAAACAGATTTTTTGACTGTTTTGGATGAAAAAAAAAGATTAAAGAATTGAACAAAAATGAAAAATTACACTTGGTTGTTACTGGAAAGAAGACTATTAAAGATAAAGACTGTGTTACAATTAACTTCGTGGAATAAAGATTATCGAAGATTTCTGGATTTTTTCATTAAAACAGCTTAAGAAATTAAGAAGCCTACAATGAACAGTAAAACAGCTATAGATTCGGTTATTTTACATTCGTGATTTCTCAGATTTGTTTATGGTTCAATGGACAGTATTTTACATTGATTTTCTGTCTGTCCCAAAAGTGCGCTAGAACCCTCATATTCATATCTACTTATATATATATATATATATATATATATATATATATATATATATATATATATACATATACACACATAAAAAACTTAATTCCAATAAAAATACTTAATATTCGTACACAAGTAACGAAAAACTATCCTAGTTTCATATGCTAGATCGTACGCATATTATTACTATTAAACTTTTTAAAAGAAATGTTAGATTTGTGTTTTGTTCCATTTTAGCTACGGCGACCTGTGACGCAAGTGTATGCCATGTTGTTAACTTAAAAGAAGTGTGGATAAAAATTATTTAGCCGTGATCAAAGTTTATATAATATTTTTAATTAATTTATTTGATCTAGTATTACACTTTTCTACTTATTTTAAAAATACTTCAGTTTGTTAATGTCAACAAGATGAATTAAGCACGCGCCTTTTAACGTTAGAGTACCATCAATTGGGACCCGTTCCAGTCGGATTTTTTAAAATTACCGGATTTTCGAAATAAAAAAAAACCTAATAACAAAGAACTAATGCAAATTTGTGTGCAATCGAGCGTAACTCTTATTCTTGTTATTCTATAATCAATCTTATTTAAAGGACACTACACTTTTGTGGAATCGATCACTTAAAATTGGAACTAACGATTCTAAGACATGGATAACGAACATTTAAAAGTAAATTTTTAACACTTGGTAGACAAGATAATAACATTCTGGTATTTAAATAACAAAAAACACATTTAGTGTCTCTTACAACAAATAAAACATAAAAAAAAGATTTTATTCACTTTCAAAACATTCCTATAAAAGTTACGTCTAATATTGGATTCACGTAGAATGATTTCATATTTGAAGTCGATACTCATAACCTTTTCACATGTGACTTTTAGAAAATTATATATGAACGTTCAGTGGCTAAAGAATGGATCACCTAGAAAGAATTATATTTCAGCGTTTTATTATAATATTTATAAAGTATTACTCTATGATAAAAACATAAATAGCAAAACAGAATACACGCTTACATACATCACCTATAATGAAATATCCCCACCATAATGTCCGTTCTTTAGAAATAAATAAATAACCTAACTACACTAAACCGTTCGTACAAGTAATAAAGGAGATATCCAATAAAACAACTAAATCTCATATCATAATCAATAACTGTATCCATATGTAACTGTAGTGTAAACATACATTAATTATTGTGCGCGATTCATGGTATTACAATCCCATTATATTGACGTAACAACAATGACGCGAGCGATGTAATTGCGAGGTCACCATTGTTGTAACAATGTAATCACGAAATGTAATTGAAATCAAAGGATTACCATGAATATTCCATGTACTGTATGGCAAGTTTCAATGCATGATAATTTTTCAAGACTAACAGATTACAAAAATAATTATTGTTTTAATATTATTTTGAAATTTTAAGTGGATTTATGGATATGAAAAATATTGCTAAGTAGTAGTGTAGAGTAGTTTTATTAATTTACAATTTAGCTGTATAATGTGCATTCAAATTGTATTCCTAACAGAACATAAAATGTTGTACCTTAATTGCTCAATAGTCTTTATATGTAACTTTAATATGCATTAATATCCTACAGTAACTTTATGACAATAATAATCACTAGTAAAATAAGTGGTCAAACTACATTGTCAGAAAAAAATGAGTAAGAAACGTTGTTTGATTATAGTAAACAATATGCAATTAGAATACAACGTAATTAATAACACATAACGTAATATTTTCTAACATACCAGCAGTTCGGCATTCCCCAAGTTACATTTAAGTAAGCTACGTATTTGGATTTAATATGGAAGGAAGTTTCAATAAGTGAATAGTTCTGTTATGACAGAAACAACTTACTGTGTAAACACAATGCGATCTGTGGATATTGTTAGTTACAGGGCTGACAGGTAACAGGTACACAGTAATCTAGAAGCCTAACTGGGACTTGGTTTTGAGGGGGAGGAGGTGAATCTGTCTGAGTAGCACACCACACGGGGTGGGAGGGTTTGATATAAATCTAAATTAAATATTCAATTTTATAGCTTTATTTGAGAAAAGCTCTTATCACCCTCATCCTTCCCTTCTGTTACAATACTGAGAGCAACACTATTACTATCCTAAATAAAGAAATTTGAAATTGATTCAGTCTGATTCCAGTAGCAGTTTAATGTGTAGGTCTGTTTCGCCTGTATGCAGTAGCAGTTAGTTGCATCACTAACGGTAACAATTTGCATTCATCACTACGATCTCTGAATAACCAACATTGCACTACTTTATCATTATGAATTTACAATAGAATAATACTGCCCTCTTAATAGATGAATGCACTACGCACAATTGATAACTTACATTACAGTACGTCTCTGGATAGTATTTTGCACTATGCTACGTTGACAACTTGTTATAAAAGTATGGTCTCTGAAAAGGTGATTGCACTGTCTTACCAATTGCCAACAGCATCTTACCTCAGAATTCAACCAGTCGCTGCGATAATCGTATTATTCTTCTAGTCTAGTGTTGTGACAGTGAAGTCACCGTTTCATAGCGCTTTTTTTATGAATTTACTAACATAATCCAATGTCAAGTTAAAATTTTTTTTGAATTTTAAAGAGATTAGATGTTGAAAGTTAATTGATCTCCCCACATCATGTGATAGTTTCCCTACCTTTAGTTGTTATTGGTAATTGTTGCCAAATAGCTGCTTACTTTTTAAATATAAATTAAAATAATTTATTTTTATCCATAATGTATATGCTCACTATTGTATTCTTTAACAATTTGAAGTCAAGACTTGAGGAAAAATTGTAAAAAAGACGGGTATTGCTTTCTAGTAGGCCACACTAGAGGTATAGGGTTCACTAATACTTCACGTCATCAATACTTACAAACATTCTTCTGAAGCTGGAAAATCAATAATGACAATTGTGATGGAAGGATTCCGGTAGCCGTGGAATAGATAACAAAAGTTGTAGAATTCGAGGAGAGACCATCAGACGGCTCTAGCTCAGGGCAGGAGTAAGGTAATCACTGTTATTTGTGAGGAAGAGGGCGGAATTCTCTTCAGCCATCAACTAGTTATTGTACTTTTTTATCCTCTTACGCGTTAAAGCAATATTCCTTCATTATAGTTTACAAAAGCTAATGATTCAATTAAAGTTATTTATTGAGTGTAAGTATTTATATCAATGATTGAATAATTAGGAAAGATTGATTATAAATCTTGTAATGTAATTGATTTAACATTGGGTTTATAATACACAGTATTGATAGGATCAAATGGAGTATTATGGTCAAAATCTATTCATAATTTTTTCTGAATAGCAAAACCACCGCAACTACAAACATTCCAACAACTTGTGCTGGTTGTGCTGTTTAAGCGTAGCACAACTACACGCTTCCTGTTGGTAGATTGTAGTACATCGTGTTAGTGATGGTTTTTTGTCTCGATTACTTCAAATTATTAATCAAGATAATAGTGAGCATATACATTATGAATAAAAATAAATTATTTTAATTTATATTTAAAAAATTAGCAACTTTCTGGCAACAATTACCAATAACTAACTAAAGGTAGGGAAACCATCACACGATGTGGGGGGATCAATATAACTTTCAACATCTAATCTCTTTCAGGGCTAACAAAAAAAATCTTTTCCTAACTTTATAATTCTAGTAATTTTTAACTTTAAAGGGTTTTGCCTCTAATAAATGGACTATCCAGCTTTCAAAAGTGTGTTGTTAATAGACGGAACAGTATTTCTCATAAGTCGTGTTTATCTAATTATGAGTGTATTGATCAATTAGTACGCCTAAAGTATTTAGTTAATATACGAAAATTTAACATGCAGTAAGGTACAAAACGATTAAAAACTGGACTGATTATAAACTTACAAATTATGTACCTCACCTGAGGTTATGAAAAAACATGTACACATTCTAATTTATTTAAAGGCTGTGATTTCTTTTCTTAAATTTTCATTAACTAAGAATTTGCATATATAATTTTTATTTATGAATTTTATTTATTTACCGGCTTACTTAAATGATTATTTCATGATGTAATATGCAACGAGGAACAAATATTAGAACTGTGTATATTTCAGTGACAAGTTTTGAAACACTTATAAGAAATATTTGACCAAGAATCCTGAGATCTGAGCCAACTTTGAGAAGTTTCTGCAACTCCGTGACAAATTACTGCCAATAACGTACAGAGAATAAATCAGGATGTTGTTTCTTGGCTTATCGTGCAGTTAGTGTTTACTACTCAGTTTTACATATGAAGACACAAAAACACATTTGCCTTTATATTAATTTGGAAAATAACTCAACAAATAAAATGTATCGACAAAAATTAAACATTTTACAGGTACTAACAAAGTTATAAATACAAAAAATGTAATTTTCTATTTAAAGTTATAAAAAAATTGTCTAGGAGAGAAACACAAAACTTAATATCACATATATTATATAGA
This sequence comes from Homalodisca vitripennis, assembly GCF_021130785.1. Lineage (NCBI taxonomy): Eukaryota > Metazoa > Arthropoda > Insecta > Hemiptera > Cicadellidae > Homalodisca > Homalodisca vitripennis. Next base: position 47,669 of record NW_025779900.1, read on the forward strand.
AAATGAATTTATACATTGTGTGATTTTAAATAATTAACGAAATTACTCTTAAGATTTACATTCATGGAGTACTTAAGACAGTTCTAAGTAGGTTCTAAATCTCCTAGATCATTATAAAAATATGTTTATAAACTGACGATACAAGCTTGATATTTATAATAGAACCGACGGATAAATCTTAGTTAATGAAGTTGGCATGAATAAACTCTACAAATGTGTAGGTAGATGTTATTTCACAATCTCAAAACTTGTATACGAGCTTTGTAACAGTTTAGACTTTGAGTAGCACAACTACACGCTTCTTGTTGGTTAGATCGTAGTTGTTAAGGAACAAAATCTAACTATCACTGACGACCTATTAGATGCTATATTTCGGTTATTAGTTAAAGTAGCTATTGTGGAAAAGGAATATTCAATGTTTAGCTTCAGTTCAACTTCCTCTAATGTAAATGTCTAGTATCTGACGCTGTCACAGACCTGACTCCTGGAATCTCGAGTCATATTCATATAATAAGATAAACATAAGTTAGCCACAAAGAAGTTGAAAAGGAAATCTATACATCGTTTTGACACCACATACACCTAGACTAAAAAATTTAAAAGTATAGTATAATCTAGTTAAATGGTCATTCTCATTGTGTCATATGGTGAACAACTGAGGTCACAACGATATTTCTGACACGATATCTAAGAACGGTGGAGCAACCGAGTTTTCTATATATAACTTAGTTATGGTGGCCTCTTAGCACAACGTCTGGAATCTGACGAAGCCTAGTTATCGTGTGAAGGGTCGATTCAATGTGAATCTTGAATTTAACTCCAGTTTAACCTATCCTCTCAGTGCAGCGTCTAGAATCTGACGATGTCTCTGAGAGCTCACACTTCAAACGGTTTTACCTATGAAATGCTTTTCGCAGAAGATTGGAAATACATAACATTTTGTAGCAGTAGTAGATATTACTGTATATTGTGATGAGGTTTTTGAAATTCTTACAAGAAATATTCTTTAGGTAATCATCCTTTCATTTTAAACTCTTAGACTTTGAGGAAATTTAAACTAATATGAGTCTTCGAGTTTAGCAAAAATGCAAATTTTAATTAATAACAAATTTCTAACATTTACTGTACATCCCATTGTAAATTTTTTATTGAATTGATTTATTTAATTATAGCGATTAGCTCATATTAAATACTTTAGCTATGAAGTCTAACAAAAGCAACATAACGACTATTTATGAAATAATCTTATTTAATAATCTATATTTTTAAACCCGAGTTCAAATCTGCCCACAGTAAGCTATAAGTTACAATACTGGTTAATATAAATGGTCAATAGACGATTGAGGATATTTTCAAATCTGTACACGGTAAGCAATAAGTTACAATACTGATTAATATAAATGGGTTTAAGGACATAACCATTTAATATAAAACGTAAATAGTGGTATTACCTGCATAATATACCTGCAAATGTACAATTAATGCATTTCGGGAAAACTGTGTTGTTAGACTAATAAAACAATTGATCATAATAAAACGCTATGCAGAGGTCTGATCATGTTCACTGGCACATTGTATTTAGGGAGAAATAAATTAATGCTGATTCTATAATTGGTTAATTGTTATTGCCATGTGGTTGTAAACAACTATGGACATCTTAAAATATAACAAATTAAGCCTTGTATAAGACCCTCAATCGCAGTGGTGTGTTTTAAGTATTTTCACCATTTTATTTGTACATTAATTTTTTGCATTAAAATATTTAATAACTATCTTCCAAATACACTTAGTTTACCATTCCAATATTATTTTTAAAGTAAATTTAAGGGAAAACAGGAAATATAGTAGCGTACGCTATTAAAATCCCAAAACGTAAATTAAGATGATGTAACTGCATTTTACAATTGTCAGTAGTGAAAAAATAAACAAGTTTTTAGTAAGGTTTTTTTTTGGGGGTGTCGGGTTCCGTAGTGTTTTGAACGTAAAAAAAACGCCGGTCTTATTAAATTTAAAAATCAACATCCCTAAAATCAATTTTTTATTAATATTAAACGCATTTTAATATAACTGGAAAATAACAAACCAATTTTTCCCGGGAATATTAGAAAATGTGTTCTTAACATTAAATTAGAGTAGTAACATAAAATCGAATAGCTTTGTTTCTTATTAATTTGTTTGTGCTAATTGATATATTTTGATTTTTGTTTAATTTTTCTTAGATTAACATTCTCAGGCCTTATATCCATAATATATTTTAAAGCTAAGTTTATTTAATAAAAAGAAGCAACTTTTTTAAAGTCTCAAAAATATTTGTTTTAACGTTTTTCTTCGAGTTCTCTTCTTTATTATGATTGTGTTTTTACATTTGTTTTCCTCATTGTCATAGCGATTTTGTTTGGTATTTTGAACCTTGGTTCTTTTACTATCCAAATAGTATTGTTATTCAATTTTGTACGTATTGGAATTCAATGTGAAACAAAAATCTACAAGTCTAGATTACCTAAATAAGCATTTTATAAGTAATTTCATTGACCTGTGAATGGATGAATTTATACTCCAGTTCACCTTCCGCTTAGTGCAACGCATGTAAAATCTGAGGCTGTCCACATACTTCACATCCTGGAAGTGTGGAGTGTCATAGTCAATGATTTGCACTGATAATTTTGATTTCTTATACCGAAACGTACAATACATTACAATCCATTTTTAAGTTTTACCTTCCCTCTTAAACGATGTACTCATATGAATGCTCATTACTGTTAAGGTCGGTTTAATTAAATAATTACTATGTTTGCGTTGTTTTTTTTATATTTCGAATGCTTTATGATGTCTTTATTTGTTATTACGGTCAAAAAAAATATTTATTTCATCAAAAATTTTCAAAATTACATTCTGATTTGGTCACATTTAACTAAGCTACAGAAAATAAATTATATTCAATATTGCGTAATTTAGTTAAATGATTACTGAAGTATTTGTCAGGAAATGCGTTGTATATGGTTTTACTCATTTAGTATAATTGCTACAACGTATTGTTTACTGGGTGATATAAGTCATCAAAACAATAGCAAAAGTATAGCTTTTTACTTCGAAGTACAGATTTGAGTAATATTCACACAAATACTGCGCCCTCGCCGTTATTTATGGTGCGAATACTATTATTTCCAGAGCTGGAACTACTCTAAATAATCTTCATATATTTTTATTAAACAGGTATCCAAATCTAGTACTCTTCTTTACTTAATACAAATATTATGATACACAAACATTTATGTTATGCACTTATTTACAATATCACTACATTTATTAGTTACCAATTAGACATTACTACAAACTTAAGTCCATAAGGGGTTTGGATACCAAGTTAAAAACTATAGGTATCTTTATTTTCCCTAGTCTATATGAAAATTACAATACTCGATTAATTAGATAAGATTTTTTGACAGGATATCACGCTTCATTCTGCATAATATTCATGCTAGAAGGAGTAAATAGTTACTGTCACCACTTACTAAATTAAGTTATACAAAAAATAATGCTGTATTACAATTTGCATCTTGTGGATGGCACCACTGTTACAGTTTTAGCGCAAAGGAAACGAGGTTATATAGATAAATAAAGCAAAAGATAATTTAATAAATAAATTGGCGACCACCTGGCTGGGGCTTATTACATAAAACAACAAATTATATCCAACTAAAACAAATAAAATTATGTATTAATGATTCAAATTACGTAATATAAGATATTATTATTTGTACTAGGACTAAGAATAATAAGTTAAAAGAAAAAATGTCGTATATGCTAAGAAAGAATCCTTGAAACAAACAGATAAAAGTAGGGAGTGTAATAAGAAAACATGGTAGGCGGTCTCGTTGCTAAACCAGGAATACCGGGAGAGAAAATAATTGAGACAGTTAGAGTGAAACGAAATGTATCAGACTCTATGAAATTTACCGTCACCAAACAACAATAGCAGAAAGTTTAGTTGGTAAGTTACCCGAAAACTAATGGATCCTTTAATGCGTACTGTCTAATTGGAAATTAAAGTCGAAAAACAAGATGACGATCGGACGAAAACAAGATGGAGGTCGGACGAAAACAAGATGATGGTCGGGACGAAACAAGATGAGATTCGTGAAGAAGGTAGCAAAGATTGGACCAAAGACAAGGAGGAGGTCGGTGCAAACGGCAGCGAAGATAATGATTAGGGTAATTCGTGTAAGAACAATTAAATTCGTCCAAGAACAAACAAAAGTCGTTGAGGAATTTTGAAAAATCGTATGGACAAAACTGGAAAACGCGAGTCGGAAGAGAAACAAGTACGTTTTTCAAAAATTGGGTTCACCAACAATTTGGATACAAAGAAAAACCGCACGGTACGAAAAAATTTTAAAAAAAGCTGCATGATAGTTTTTGACAGATTTAAGAACCAAATAAATTGGGGGAAAATAGAGAGAAAGAAAAGCGATAAAAGACGGGTAATCTCGACATGAACGAGTGATAGGTACAATTAAGGCTGTTGCCGAGTAAACATACCAAAGGCATATGCAGGGAGGTGTTACTGACGAACTAGAAACAGAACAAAAAGGTGAGTGTTCAAGGAAGAATTTAAGTCAAAAAAACTAGAGGAAATTAAAGGAAAATCCTCATGTTTGTAAAAGGGTTGAGTTAGTCAGTAACATGTATAGGCGGATAGACGAAAATATGGAAAATACTGGTACCTAAATTCAATGGTCGACAAATCAAAAATCCGAAAGAAATTTTATTAACGAAATTGGGAAACTACGTTAAAGATTGGCAAGATAAAGATTGAAAGGAAAATTTACCTCTGTATTAAGTTTTAAAGAAATAGTAGATTATGACGATGGAGGGAAATAGCAAGTCGTTGGTGGCAAGTAATAAAAGGTGATGTTAATAATATTGAGGAGTTAGTAATATGGAGTTGTTGGAGAAAATATTTTGGAACCGGGGGTTGGACATACCAGAATGGCAATTCGGAAGCGTATGACCCGGGGGGAATGGAAACTTGATGTTTTAATTGAATCAAAATATTTTATTGATCGAGTTCTTTTGATGCAGAGTATAACACCCCCAAAATTAAGATGAAGAAGATATTGTCATTTATACAGTACTTTGTGGAGCACTTTGATAACAAAACATTTAAGTATACAAGACGGGTACAAAATGTAAGTCAATAAATCAAAGGATTTCGAAAAAAGTTAAGTTAATCACGGAGATATTGATGAAGAGACCAGACTCAAAATTTTAAAACTAAAAATCGTGAAATTTGAAGGGAACACCAATAATGGGCAATCGTTATAGCAATTAAGAAATTTTTTTACATAAATCAATACTATCGTTCGCCACACAACAACAATTGCTGCGTTTTGAAAAAACAGTAATTTTAAAAGTCAGACAAACAGGAAACAATTATAGGATTGTCTAATTCGAAATCCAAAAAAATCGGTTGGTTATCGAAAATCAGAAAAACTGGTGTGATAATTATTCACAAAACAAGAATTCCCGGATAATTTAAAAAGACCACAAGATAAAGAGTAATCATAAACCAAAGAAAAGGAACAACCACTGTCGCGTTATCCCAATTTTTTAACAGGAGGCCACATGATTAAAGAACGGTGGAGGTCATGGTAGTTTAGAAAAGAGCAGTTAATAGAGTTCGACAAGAGACATCGTCGAACATAAATACCAAATTTTCCCAAAAACCGCTAACTTCACGGCTAAGGACTGTAACAATTAAACAATTTACATCACTTAGAAAATACAAAGAGAGAAGTATTGAAGTTTCAACAAAAGCATTTAATTCGAAAAAAAAAAACATGTTTTGGAAGATTTTTGTTTATTCCTCCTTAAGAGTAATATTGATATTTTATTTTGAGAGAAGTTATTAGTGTATAGATGAAATTATTATGTTTTTGTATAGAAGAATGTATGAATGGTGTAAGATGAAATTTACTTTAACGATACGGATGTTACGGCTGGCTTGAATGCATTTAAATGGTAAATGAATAATACAGGAACAAAATGTGGAAATATAGAGAAATAAAGTAATCTGTAAGGGGAGGGAGGGGTTGGAAGGATAAAAATTTTTACGATTTTTAGGGGAGTGCGTTGACTGATACATAAGTTATTATATGGGCAAATTTATACAAAGCATTTGAAACGAGATATAATGTGTAATGACAATTAATATTTTTTGAAGTGAAGTATGGAAATGCGCAATGAGTGTTGAGATGGTAGAAAAATTAACGCAGTCACTTGGAATATATAAATGTGAGAGAATGAAGGAAATTACTAATGCAACAAATGTAACAGTAGATCAATAGTGTAATTAAATTTGAAAGTAAGATGTAACCTTAAAATAAAAGCTCAAGTCTTTTATGGTCTAATGAACATTGTGCTTTAATACGACTTAAGAAATAATCTTTACTCGGATGGACAATAGAGTGATTCTTGTAATATAACCTTTTGAGTGACTTATTTCAATTAAAACTGTAAACGAATTATCTTAGATGGACAATAATTCTCTGATGGAAAATAGAGTGATTTTTGTTAGATATTAACTTTTGATTGACTTATTTATTACGTTGTAGAAAAATGATACAAGAACCACTAAGAACAATTATTGATTTTTTTTTAATATGTTGAGAGTTTGTTGATAAGTTAACAGGTTTCATTTATCGTTATGTTTTCTGCAAAAGGAAGTTGTGTTAATTATATTTTATTTATAAGATAAATTAAATATAATTAAGGGGCAATTGTTACAGCTTTGTTTTGAAAGTTAATAGTTCATATTATTATATGTTTGTTTATAAAAGATTAATAAATAACTATAGGAATTTATACCAATGTGTACACACACACATGAATCCATACAAGAAGAAGAACACACAACCATACAGTTTTAATAACTTACAATAAACCTATATAAATTAATATATTTTAAAATTAAGAAAAACTAGCAACCTATTTTAGAGTTAAAATTAACATAAAACAAATTATCATACATATAAGAAAGAAATACATGAACTATTATAAAATTGTATCATCAGATAAAATAAAGTAATTTCTTTAGACCAAATACCACAGAATACATTAAATCTTAATATCAAGGAAATTGTTATGCAAAGCAAGTTTACAGCACTGGAGTTATAAAGTGAATT